>NW_022900950.1:29233330-29249046 GCF_012274545.1 Fukomys damarensis
GCAGGCCGGGAGCTCGCGCGCACGCCGCCGGTGATCGCAGGCCTGATTAAGAACATTTTTAAAAATTCTAACCAAAGTGTCTGCTCATTTGTCTCATTCATATGTATCATGAGCTATTTGCCCTTCAAATTTTTTGTGGTAGTTATTCTTAATAACTTTCAATAAACTAAGATTATTTTATTTATGACACTTGTCTGCATTTCATTGGAAAATCTAGAATAATAAGAAATTGACCAAAGTATTTTGTAACTATTGTGAATCTGCCATTTTTATTTAACCTGCATTACTAGGGATTGAACCCAGGAGTTAGAGCAGGCTAGGAAAGGGCTCTACTACTTGAGATGCATCCCTGGCCCCAGGGACTTTTTGTTTTAATTGTTTCCACAGCCATTTTGCCACTAGTTTGAAATGACCCCTAATGTCCATTCTTCTAAATACATTTTTCAAGCCAAGTATGTGGCATATACATTTAATCTTAGCCCTTGGGATGCTGATGCAATAGAATTACAAATTTGAGTCCAGCTTGGGCAACTTAGTGATTTAGCTAGACCTTGTTTTAAAATTAAAAATATGGGGCTGGTGAGAAGTCTCTGTGTTCATTCCCTAGTACTGGGGGAAAGGGAGCCTTTTCCAAAGCATTACCAATAATTAAAATTATTAATAAAAAATGTGAAACTTTTAGAAATTGGCAGGTGTGTATTTCTGAAATGATGACTTAAACAGTTCAAGAAACCATTTTAGAATAAAGAGTGTAGTATGTGACTTTTAAAATAAAACCTTCAGAGGAGCTAGGATAGAACCATTCTTTCTGTATTGTTTCATCGAGTGATCAGGTCCAAACCTGAAGTTACTATTTTCAAGTTTAGGATTTGATCTCTTTCTTTAGCATTCCTTTACTGTGGTTTGTGCTTTGGATTTTTGAACTTGTCACAAAATACCTGAGATAAATAACTTAAGGAAAGATATATGTTTGGCTCATGGTTGTGGAGGTTTCAGTCCATGGTCAGCTGGCTCCAAGGCAGAAACACAGGGGAGGGAAATAGTGGAGCAGAGGTGCTCTCCTCATGGCATTGGGGAAGTGGAGAGAGAGGGAAAGAGCCAGACAGGGAGGTTAGAGACAAGATATAGTCTCCAAGGTCACACCTCCTTAACCCACCCCTCTAACTAGGGCCCATCTAATTTTCTGTCACCTCCCAATAACGCCATCAAAGTATGATCTTATCAATAGATTAACCTGCTGATGAAGTTAGAGCCCTCATGATCCAATCACCTACAGAAAGCCACACCTCTGGACACATGAGACTTTTTGGGGCTATTTTAGATTTGAACCATAATAATATATATTATATCTGCAATAATAATACATAACATATACATATATTTGTATATCAAACATCATAACTTAAAAATTTATAAACAACCAAGTTAATATTTTAATTATTTATTAATATGTACAAGACAATTTTGTAAAAGAATATTATAAAAGGAGGCATTACTTTATCAAGAGTTAGAATATATATGAAACTACTATAAGTTACTATGACTTTGCATAAGAATGAACAAAAATATCCATGGAACTAGGGACATGTCAATGTATTAACAAGTGATAGTTCAATCAAGTGGAATACATAATTGTGCTGGCACCATTCATTAAAAAGTACAGCTGTGGAGATAAAACTGGACTCTATTCTTTTTCATAAGAGGAATTACACTCTAATTGCATAAAGACTCACACCAACAGTATTTATAAAGAGGATCTTGGAGATCACATATAGACTTGAAGGACAGATAATTTCTTGATATTAACCAAGTGGCTGTAGTTTTCTTGAACATGTACATCATTCAGTACTAGTTTGTATGTCAAAGGTACCATTATAAGACTCAATATACAAGTAAATGGTCTAGAAAACTATTTAATGCAAAGTAGAATCTATCAATAATATAAAGATTCCTTACAAATGGACACTCAAAAGACAAAAAAATCCAGTGGGAAAATGGGTGAAGTATAAGAGTTTATGATAAAGGGGCAAAGCTCTGTGTTACACAAGTGTATGAAAATGTATTCAACTATTAGTAATCAAGGAAAAACATTAATGGGGCAATGATGAATTATTTGACGTAAGCCTAAGTACTGTGAAGACTGTTACCACCTGTTGCTCACAAGGATGTGTATATAAAGAATACTTCCACACACTACTAGAAATGTGAAGTTTAAAAATGCTTTTGGAAAGTTATCTGCTATTAAAAATGTATAATTCTCTTAAAATAGAATAAAGATATCAGATAGAAACTTAGGAAAGAAGAATGAAGTGTAGACTTTAGTACTTAAAAAAAATCCTGCATGACCATTAGATTCATTAATCCTGCTTTTAGGTAATCTGTTTCACAAAATTAAGCTCACCAGAATTCATGGACATATTCACATGGATATTTGTTGTGACAGGGAAATAAAGTAAGTGTTCATGATAAGAGTATGGCTAAATAAATTATGTAATAATATGTAGTTATTAAAAAGAACGAAGTAAAAATACTGTTGACTTGCAAATATTTTATAGTATTATTGAGTAAGAAAATAAAAATAAAAAAACCAGCATATTGCTTTGTGCTTGTGGAGTGCTGGCAACTCTTTGATCATGTGTGAATACATAAGTGAAATTATGTAAGCTTGGGGAATGTATGGAGCAGAGTGATAGATTGTTATTAAAATGACCTCGTGTAGATCACTTACACATTTGTATGAGATTATGTGTCTATCCACAGAAGCAGATTTACTTGAAACTCATGAAGCTTAAGATTCAGAATATCTGCCATCCTAAGACCCTGCGGGGGATGTTGCACTGAATTTCCATGGCTTACTTGCTTTGTACTCCTAGAATGAAATGGAAACTTATTTGGATCCTGGTTCTGGAAGCAGGGAAATTCAGAAGGGTTGGGAGGAGAGAAGAGGAGCGGGAACAAGAGAAGAAGCGGCCAGGGGTGGGGAGAAGAAAGAAGAGGGAAGAGGGAGGAGAGGAGAGATAGATATGGGGTCTGAATTAAGTTTTTTTTAAAAAATAAGGACTTTGTTTCCATTTTTCCTTTTTTCATATTTTTTTCTTTTCCCCTCCCCTTCCCACTTCCCCTGCTCCTTTAGACTTTTTCTTCCTATTTCACAGGGAAGTGTGGAGGAGGTGAGGGGAGGGCAGAGGAATGGCGACAAAATAAGAACAAGATACATAGTGCAAAGGTACAAGATCTCAGTGATGAATGCAACTGTATTGTATACCTAAAATGTACCAAGAAACTTAATGGAAAAAAAAGGAACCCACTTCCACTATCACAGTATTAATTCCTGAAGTGAGTCTCTCTTGACTCGATCACCTTAAAAGTCACCACTCTCAACATGTTGCCATTGGGGATTACATTTTCAACACATAGACTTTGAAGCATACATTCAAACCAGAACGTATGTTTGCATAGCTAAATAAACTAGAAACTTGATTGGGCAAAGATGTTGTCTCCTTTTGACCTAGACTTACCCCTGTCATCTTTCTGGTCCTGTTAGGGAGATTTGAAATGTGACTTTGGGGATTTGGAGAAGTGAAAGTTGCATTGGAAATAAGATTTGGCTTGGGTTTAGGGATATATTTATGAGATGTGCAGTCACTTTTGTAAACAGGTGAATTATGAATCATCTCAGCATAGGAATAATGGAAATGCTTCATCTGCCCCTCACTCACTGGGAGTTTTGATATGCAGGTGTGACATTGTTCGGAATAAGCCACCAAAATACTGTATCTGTGCAGCATCTTACCCTCTTAGTGAGTCACATTAGAGAAGCAGGGTTGAAATGCGTGGGTCCAGAGGCAGTATGCAAGCAGACCTTCCACATTTTAAATGTTATTTGTGAAGGAAATTTGAGTAAAATTCCTCTGAACTTGACAGCAGTCATAAAAGTTACATGATTTTTTTGTGATGAATGTTGAAACAGAAACCAAAAGTTCAACAAAAAATAATTGATGAATCATAGCTACAGGAAAGAATGAATTTTCTATTTTTTCTGTTAAAAAGTCTACAAAGTTTTCATGTAAGAAGAGACATAAAGTGACAAATTAAAATGGGGAAGCATTATAGAATAGTTAAATACTGTTTTATTGGATATCGTGATGTATTTTTCAACTTTTATGAATTTGTATAATATTGTGATTATTTTAAGCTTTCACTTTTGTGTCCAGTTTTGTTTTAGTAATTTTATTTTTTTTCCTTAAAGCAAGGTTCTCAAATTTTATGCATATTGTATACAGATCACATCTAGACCCTACAAAATTTTAACTCTGGGTATAAAAATGATAGTAAAGTAAATGATGAAACAAATTAGAATTTATTAAGAAAGATAATATAGTATTTTATGTGAAATGGCCATGAGTCAATATAGAAGAACCAAATGCAGTAAATAAGTCAAATTCTTCTTTAAACGTAGCTACTCTGAGGATTTGTATTGGATAGCTGCTGACGAACTTGAATTTAGCATGGGTGAGTCTAGTGCTAGCGGCGCTGTGATTTCTGGCCAACAGAGGGCGCTCTGTCAGTTGGTCTGGGAGAGTGTTGGTGAGAGCCCAGCCTGCCCTGCGTTTAGGGTTAAGAGAACAAATATTTAACGCGTCCAGTTTAGAGCTCACCAGATAAGAGAAACTGCTTTCTTTGCAGCCTTTCAGACTCTGATTCTATTTCTGTTTTGGTCTTTGTCTCTGCCTCACTCTTATCTCTCTCCTCCCTCTCCCCGTATTACATGGATAGGTGGATGTATGAGTTATGCTCTGTATACTTTAGGTAGATATGAATGGGAAAAGCTTGCTAAAGAAGAGGATCCCTCGGGCTGTTGGCTCAGAAGAGGAGACACATGTGGTTTGATGAAAAGAAGGAAGAAAGATGTTCTAGGAATTTGGAGGACGATGAAAGAAGCCAGAGGACTTAGTAAGCACTTCTTAGTAAGCCCTTCAGAATAAAGTGATTTCCATTTAAAGGGCAAGAGCTGTGCTCTCACTTTCCCTGTAGGGTGAGTTATAGAACAAAACTACTGTGCTGAACGCCAGACTGCTCATCTCAAAGGAAGACCTCAAAGGAATTCATGAAAATTATGTACCCTGAGTGCCATAGTAGCATTTCTTGTTAGACTCATGGGGCCCAGTAGAATTTCCATTCCTTTTATTTATGACCACTGAGCTCATTTGTGTGGCCAAAGAATTAGTTGTAGGGAGTATCAGATATAAATGGTCACCAGACCTTCTGTGGCAGAAAGTAGTAGTAGAACAAATTGAGTCTTCAGCCTGTTATGTTCTCTCACTAGCTACTTAGGACCATCCATCAAATTATTGAACAGAACCAACTGTTCCTTGGTAGTTATAAACCTGAATAATACTCATTTTTATTTACAATATTAAATTATTATTAGAACAATACATGTAGGTGGCTAAAATTTCAGTTAGTAGTAAGGACTTATCATGAAAAAAATCTATCATCTTCAGCCCCATCTCTCCTATCCTGGTCCTTTTCTATCAAGACAACTACTTTAAATTCTTTTAAAATTTTAATTCTTTTGGTGGATTCCACCATGTTTCAAAATTTAATTTAGAAATATGACGATAACACATGTGCGTGCACACTTGTTAGCTTAGGTGGTGAAATCTATGGCCTTGTATATGCTAGGCAAATGGTCTGCTACTGAGCTGTAGCCTTAGTCTTTCACATAGAAATAATTGAATTCTCTTATAGATGATTTAACTTTCTAACTTCAGAGTCAAAGACAATAGTCATGAATCAAGTTTGCTTCATTTCCAGTTTAACTTACTTTTCCACCTCGGTTTTCAACTTACACATTTCTGCATATGAATTCTCTTTTTTTTCCATCAGATCAGTGTATACAAATTCTTATGCAAACTCTATTTTTAAACCCTTTGAATAATTTCTCAGCTGTACTTTATTCCACCCTGGATAATGCCTTCCCAGATAAGCTGGTTGCTCTGTAGATATGCTGTAAAGTGGTCATCACAGAACATTTTTTTTTTTTTCCCAGTACTGGGCATTGAACCCAGAGCCTTCACACTGAGCTATATGCCCAAGCCTTTAAATTTTTTATGATGAGACAGGGTCTCATTAAATTGCTAAGTTTCCTGAGCTGGACTTGAACATGTGCTCCTCCTGCCTCAGCCTCCTGGAGTGCTGCATTATAGGTGTACAGTACTGTATCTGGCTAATAAGCTCAGAACTTTCCTGTTGCTGTCCTGAACAAGTAACCTGATTTTTGGTTACCTTGTATGTAAGGAACAGGAAAGGCGATGTTACCAGGACCCCTGTAGTAGTCTGTGGTCTCCTATGAGCCATGACAGTGCAAGGTGAATTAAAGAATAAAGGCAGGAAATGAAACTTAGAAAAGAAGCTGGGCTCTGGGCCTAATCAGTGCTGCTCTGGGCAACAAAGATGAAGGACCTCAAGCTTGCCATATTTTTATTGGGTTCATAGAGAGTAACAGATGACTCAGAGGGTGGCAACAATCTTAGGGCAGTGAGGAATTTATGCTGATGAAGATATGAAGTCCATGAGGAACTTATGATTAGGACTATAAGATGAGCAGAAACATTCTTACAACAGTAGGTGGGATAAGTTAAGCTGATAGAAATTTGCCCACCTCCACCCCAGGTGAGACCTTTCTACTGAGTTGTCAAAGACCCAGGATGTCTTCAGCTAATGGAATCCTACCCTTGAGCATCACAACATCATGAGACCCTTGAAGGCTCAGCTGTAACTAGAGAAAAAAATGGAGTTATGTCTTGACATGTCATAGCTGGCTTGCAGGCAGGAATACTAGGCCTAATCATAATTTAAGTGTGAAATGATTTTTCCCCAAAATTATGTAGTATTGCTCCCAACACTTGTGTGTGGTTTTGATTTTTTTCTTTCTCTTAAAAAAATTAAAGTACATAATATTGATACATATTTGAGATATAGTAGGGTAATCTGTACTTGTACAATGTATAATGGCCAAGTTAGAGAAATAACTGCTATGTCTGGTATTGTTGATGCTATTGATGTTTGGTATTGTTTTGCAATAAGGATCTTCCTAAAGTGTGGCATGAAAAGAAAATTAGAGTGTTCAATAGCTTGGCTTGGTCTAAAAGTCTAAAATGTTGTGCATGATATGCTGCTAGTAAAATGTTCAGGGTCAGACTGATTTTTTCCATTTATATATGTTATTTCTTGATAGTTTTGTGTCCTTAAAATATTTTATATGCTACAATTTTAAAGTTTGTTATGAATCTCTTATTCTTTAAATACTTGGAGACCCCTTTCATTTGGAAATCTTATTTTTTAGAATTCTAGGGAAGAATTTTCTTATATAACTCAGTCTTCTCTTTCTTTGGTTTTAGTGGGAGCTCTTAATGGTTGTATGTTGCCTTTCATATTGGTTCAGCCAAGTCTTCTTCTTCTCAACTTGGTTTTTGTGTTTTGTTTTCTTTGTGGAGTTTTGTTTACCTTTGTTTTTTCAACTCTTTTGTTACATTATTTTAGTTAGGCTAGCATATATCTAATTCTCATTAGCTTTTTCATTTTGTTTCTTTTAAAAAATAACATTTTGTCAGAGTAATCATGAGTGAATTTAATATTTAAGTCAGTAGGTTGGGTAAAGCAAATTGCTCTGCCCAAAGTCTGACTAGATCAAGAAGCTATCCTTTCTGGGTAAGCGAGAATCTCTCCTGCCTGACAGCTTTCAAAAAGGAGCACTGGCCTTTTCCTGTCCTTGGATCTGAACTGAAACTTTGGTAGTTCCTGAATTTTGCATTGTTGGTCTTTGGACTAGAGCTACTCCATCAGGTCTTCTGGGTTTACAGCTTGCCAGCTTATCCTGCAGATTTTGGGACTTGTCAGACTACATAGTTGTGTGGGCCAATCCCTTATAATAAATTACCTCCTCTGTATGTAATATTCACACATATGTACAATTTTATATATAAATCTATATATAATTTCTTTATTTTAAATATTGGATATATATGTGTGTATATATGTGTGTGTGTGTGTGTGTGTGTGTGTGTGTGTGTGTGTGTGGTATATTAATCAAATTTCCCATCTTGGTCAAAATACCCAATACCCAGAATTTAAAGGGAGGGAGGTTTACAAGAATTTTAGAGTAGTTAGTCTATAGTCAACTGGATCCATGGCACAAACATCATGTCAGAAGGGCAAGGCAGAGGAAAGCTGCTCAACTCATGGCATCTGGGGAGCAGAGAGCTGGGGAAGAGCCCAAGATGAAGGGCCCAGGAGCCAGATATGGTCCTCAAGATTACTTTTCATGACCCACTTTCTCTAACTAGGCCCTAGTTCCTAACAGCACATTTAGCTCCTGGACTCATCACTGGACGAATTCATTGATGAGTGTAACACCCCACAATCTAATCACCTTTCAAACACAAAAGACTTTAGAAGGACATGTTATGTACAAATGGTAACACTCTGCCTCTGGCTCCCAAAGGCTTATGTCCATCTCATGCAAAATGAATTTATTCTGTCTTTAAGAGTTGAAGTCTTAACAGTTCTAGCATTGCCGAAAAGTCCAAGTTCAAAGTCTCCTTTGAGATTCAAGACAAACTCTTAGCTTGTGAGCCCCTGTAAAAATAAAAAATAAGGTTAAATTTTTCCAACATATAATGACACTGGGTAAACATTCCCATTCCAAAATGGAGAAATAGGAGGATACAAAGGATTTGGCCAAAACAAGACCAGAAACCAGGGAGGCAAACATTAAATCCTTTTTTTTTCAAATCTTAGTGGAAACTTCCTTGTTTCCACAACACTTGCATTTTGCTTGCCTCAAAAGCCAATACTATGTGGATGATACCAAGGTCTGTAGCCAATTTGAGCAGTTGGCCATCCCCTATGAATGATGAATATGGTGGCCTCTGAGTAGCTGGTGGCTGAACTTGGGAAAGCAGCCCAGAATTAGCAGAGTACCTTGGGATCTCACTCAAATGAAAGGTTTACAAAATTTTACACTTTTGAGCCTGGAGAGTGGGATCTTTACAGATTTCTCACATGCCTTTAAGCTATTTTTCCTGTTGGCCTGATGCAAAATGTTTGGCCCCTTTTTTAGTGTTATTCTTTCAGCAACCCTCTCTCTGTGGCCCCAACTTTGCAGGCCCTTCCTGTCTAGCCAAGTTGCAAATTTTTAAAGTCCTTCAACTCTGCTTTTTTTTTTTTTTCTCTCCTTGATTCTTCATATAGATCTGGCTAAAAGCAGCCAGAGGTACCCATGTCACAGCTTGAATGTTAGGCTGCCTTGAAATTTCCTCCACTAGATGAATTAGTCTATCACCCGTAAGCTCAGCCTTTTATAAACTGGGGAAAATATAGAAAAACTCTACCAGAGTCTAACACCATGACCTCTAGTACAGTTTCCAGTGGAGCTCTTGTTCCCATTTGAAACCTCTTGCGCCTTACCTTTGCTGTTTGTATTCCTATCAGCATTCTGATCTTCTGAACTTTGACTAGAAATACCTATCAGACTCTACTTGCAGCACTCTAGGGCTTCTATAGCCTACATCTTCAAATCTTCCCAAACTCCTTCAAACCAGTTTCAAAAGCTTCAGAACCACATGGTCAGGTAGAGTTACACAATAATGCATTACTGGTATCAGTTTTCTGCATTAGATTTCTTTTCACTGAGACAAAACACGCAGCGCCAACATCTTAAAGGAAGAAAGTTTTACTTTGTTTCATAGCTTTTATTAATTCAGCTCATACTTGGTTGGTTTCAAGGCAGAAATGGCATTGTCAAAGGGAGTGGTAAAGGACAGCTACTCACCCGTAGTAGCCAGAAAGAGACTGGAAGAGCCAGAGACAAGAATATACTTTTTCAGGTCACACCTCTGGGGTGACCCATTGCCAACTAGACTCCACCTCCTAATAGCACATTTAGTTATTGAACTCAATAGTGGATGAATCCATTGGTTTTATACCTGATAACCCATTCACCTTCCAAATACATGAGATCAGGGGGGCATTTTAGATTTAAACCATAACATGACTTATATGGGTACACACACACACACACACACACACACACACACACACACACACCTCCTATTGGTTATGCTTCTCTGAAGAACCCTCACCTAATATAGGGATGTTCTTATTGGAACAAAATGTCTCTTTTTATACTGGTCATTCAAGAGATGCAGATGAAAAAAACACTGAGATTCCACCTCACCCCACAAAGAATGGCTGCTATCAAGAAATCACACAATAACAAATGTTGGCAGGGTTGTGGGGAGAAAGGAACCCTTCTCCATTGTTGGTGGGAGTGCAGACTGGTGCAACCCCTATAGAAATCAATATGGAGATACCTCAAAGAGCTTGGACTAGAGGGTCCATTTGACCCAGCCATCCCTCTGCTAGGTATCTTTCCAAAAGAATTGAAAGAAACATACCACAGTGATATATGTGCACCAATGTTAATAGCGGCACAGTTTGTAATAACTAAAACTTGGAAACAGCCCATTTGCCCATCAGTTGGAGACTGGATAAAGAAGATGTGTTTTTTCTATAAAATGGAATACTACTCAGCCATAAAGAATGAGAAATTAGATTCATTCGTAGGAAAATGGATGCATATTGAGGATATACTCTTAAATGAAATAAATAAATCACACATGTGTAAATACCAAATAGTCTCTCTGGTGTGAAAAATTATAATAGCACACAAGATCCTAATGGAATAATTAATAATGTAAAATAGGAAGAAAAGGGCTAAAGGTGGAGGGAAAGTGGGAAGGGTAGGGGAAAGGGAACAAGGGAAAAGAAAAAATATGAGAAAATGAAAAAATGGAAATAAAGTGTTTGTAAATGGGGAGGGGAGGAGGGGGTGAAGGGAGGGCAGGGACAAGGGGAAAAAATGAGAACCAAGACCTGTCATGTAAAGGTACAGGATCCCAGTAATGAATGTAACTGTACTGTATACCTACATTGTATCAATAAACTCAATAAAAAGAAAAAAATTGATTTGTTTCTTGGTATAAATTAGATATAAATAATGATCACATTCATCCTTGGAAATTTGTACCTGTACATCAGGTATCTTGATTCCTCTTTTTTTCCATTCCCCTCCCCTCCTTTCAACCCCTCTTCCCCTCCACATTTACAAAAGCCTTGCTTTTATTTTTCCCTTTTTTTCTCCTTTTTCTTTCCTTTCCTTCCCCCTCCCTCCTCTCTAGTTTCCTATGTTTCCCCTTCCTTTTGAATAATTTTTCTTCTTTCACATTGATTGTTATACATATTGGTCCCTTTTTACACTTTCAGTTTCTTATACCAGAGACAATGAGATATTTAAGTGTGTCTGATTTATTTCATTTAAGAATATACCTTCAAGGTGCATCCATTTAGCTATTAATGTCTCAAATTTATCCTTCTTTATGGCCTAGTAGTACTCCATTTTATAGAAAAACCACACCTTATTTATCCAGTTACCAGTTGATAGACATTTGGATTGTTTCCAAGATTTAGCTATTACAGACTTCATTGCTATAAGCATGGGTGCGCATGCATCACTAGGGTGTGATGCTTTTAATTCTTTTGGAAAGATACCCAGAAAAGGAATAAGTGGTTTATTTTTTAAAAAACTTTTTTTGCTTTTCTTTTTTTTAAATTGGTACTTTTTAGGTATACAGTACAGTTACATTCATTACTGGGATCTTGTACCTTTAGATGACAGGTCTTGGTTCTCATTTTTTCCACTTGTCCCTGCCCTCCCTTCACCCCTCCTCCATCTCCCTTTACCAACACTTCATTTCCATTTCTTCATTTTCTCATATTTTTTTCTTTTCCCTTGTTCCCTTTCCCCTACCCTTCCCACTTTCCCTACACCTTTAGCCCTTTTCTTCCTATTTCACATTGTCCATTATATCATTAGGATCTTGTGCACTATTATAGTTTATTCACACCAGAGAAACTATTTGGTATTTACATATGTGTGACTTATTCATTTCACTTTGGAGCATATCCTCAACATGTATCCATTTTCCTATGAATGAATCTAATTTCTCATTCTTTATGGCTGAGTAATATTCCATTTTATAGAAAAATCACATCTTCTTTATCCAGTTTCCAACTGATGGGCAAATGGGCTGTTTCCAAGTCTTAGCTATTACAAACCATGTTGTTCTAAACATAGGTGCGTATATATCTCTGTGATATGATTCTTTTAATTATTTTGGAAAGATACCCAGCAGAGGGATGGCTGGGTCAAATGGAACCACTAGTCCCAGCTCTTTGAGGTATCTCCATATTGATTTCTATAGTGGTTGCACCCAGTCTGCACTCCCACCAACAATGGAGAAGGGTTCCTTTCTCCCCACAACCCCACCAACATTTGTTATTGTTTGATAGCCTCTTTAATAAATGATGTTGGAAAAATTGGATTTCAACCTGCCAAAGATTAAAACTGAAACCTTATCTTTCACCATGCACTAAATTAAAATCCAAGTCTATTAATGATCTAAATATTAAAACAGAAACACTAAACTTGCTGGAAGATAAATTAGGCAGAACTGTGGAAGACATTGGCATAGGAAAAGATCTTATGAAAAGATCCTCAGTAGCATGGGAACTAGCACAAAGAATCAACAACTGGGATCTCATAAAAAAGCTTCTGCACTGCAAAAGAAACCTTCAAGAGAACTAAAAGACAACCTACAATGTGGGGAAAAAAATTTTCCTCAAAGGACTACTATCTAGAATATATAAAGAACTCAAAACAACCAGCCTCCCCAAATGTAAAGACCCAATTCAAAAATGGGCCTCTGAAATGAACAGACATTTCTCAGAGAAATAATTAAAAACATCAAGGAAATATATGAAAAAATGTTCCACATCACTGGTCATTCGAGAGATGCAGATGAATAAAACATTGAGATTCCACCTCACCCCACAAAGAATGGCTGCTATCCAGGAATAGCTGGTTTAAATGGGACCTCTAATTCTAGTTGTCTGGGGAATCTCTACAACGATATTCATGGTGGTTGCACCAGTCTGTACTCTCACCAACAGTGGAGAAGTGTTCCTTTCTACCACAACCTCACCAGCATTTTTATTGGTTGATTTCATGATATTAGCCATTCTTTCTGGACTGAGATATTATCTTAGTGTTGTTTTAATTTGTATCTCTCAAATAACCAGTGATGTTGAACATTTTTTATATATTTATTTACCATTTCTACTTCTTCACCTAAAAAGTTTCTATTCATTTCAGATACCCATTTTTGGATTGAGACTTTAAATTTGGCAGGTCTAACTTTTTTCAATTCTTTGTATGTCCTTGGTATAAGGCCTTTATCTGAGGGACAACTGTCTGCAATCTTTTCCGACTCTGTGTGTTGTCTCTCCACCTGTTGATGATTTATTTTGCTGTGCAAAAGCTTTTTAATAAGATGAAATCGAAGTTGTTGATTCTTTGTAGTATTTCCGTGCCATCTGGGTTTGTTCTTAAAGTCTTTGCCAATTCCTGAGTCCTCAAGTGTTTTACCTTTTCTCACTTCCACAAGATTTTGTATTTCTATTTTAATATTTAGATATTTGATCCTTTTGATTTTAGTCTAGTGTATGCTGAAAGGCAGTGGGTCTAGTTTTAGTCTTTGGCATGTGGAAAGCCAGTTTTTCCAGCACCATTTATTAAAGAGGCTATCTTTCCTCCATGGACCACATTTGGCCCCTCTGTTAAAGATAAGGTGGCTGAGTGTGTTTGGGGTTGTTTCTGCATCCTCTAATCTATTCTATCGATCCTCAGCTGTGGTTTTTGCTAGTAAGATGCTGTTTTTAATCATAGTAGCTTTGTAGTATAATTTCCAGTCAGGAACTGTGATGCCCCCTGCCTTGTCTTTGCTGTCCAGAATTGTCTTTGTTCGTCTAGGTCTCTTCTGGTTCCAATGAATTTTAGAATTGTTTCCTCTAATTCTGTGAGATATGCTGTTGTAATTTTGATCAGGATTGCATTAAATCTGTATAACAATTTTGGAAGTACGGCCATTTTCATTATATTAATTCTTCCTACCCAAAACAAAGGATATCTTTCCATTTTCTGATATCCTCTTTGATGTCCTTTTTCAGAGTAATGTAGTTTTCAGTGTAGAGGTGTTTTACTTCCTTCCACAGGTTGATTCCTAGGTATTTCATTTCTTTCATTGCTAACATTTTTAGACCAATATGGCTGTCCATTTCTGTACAATGCCAACTCAACACAGTAAATTGGGATAACTTTTTCCAAAGTTTGCAGCACCATTAAAGTTTCCCAAAATTCAATTTATATATATATGTATATGTATATATATATTTATATTTATATAAAAAGACTAATAATAGCAGTATGTTATGCATTGATCGCAGCAACAGCTTTTCCAGTTTCTGCAGCTATCTGAACAAAATTATAGACATTCAACACATTCCATTAATACAAAACAAAACAAAAAAGAAAAGAATAATATCCAGAAAACAGCAAAGTTCTGTTGCTGTTGTGGTACCTGGCACCATTTTTTTTTATTAGCATCTTAATCATCATCTGGAAAGAGAACATTCTAGAGTAATATCATTAAATGTAGCTCTGATAAAGCATGGTCCCTACTATGTATCATAAAGCAGGTATAAGATATTTTACATTCATAGAGGTATGATACAGTACCGCCCTACATCAGTAATACTAGAATCAGTTTTGGTTTAAAATTTACTTTGTCTGCAAATAAGATTGCTATCCCTGTTCTTTTCTGGGCTCCTGTCACATGGAGAATTGTTTTCTCTTTTTTCACTTTCAGTCTATGGGCCTCTTTTTGCACTAGGTGTGTTTCTTGTATACAACATACTGTTGGATTTTGCTTCTTATTCCATTTTGCCAGTCTATTTGTCTTGATTGGTGAGTTGAGGCCATTGACATTGCTGGTTATAACTGATATGTACTGACTTATTATTGATATGTTATTGGCCTTTTGTTGACTCTTTTTACTTTTTCACCTTCTCCTTTTAATTTCTTGCCTTGCCTATTTGATTTACTCTGTTGGGCCTCATGGTGTTGTTGCCTTCATTGTCTTTTTCTAGGATCTTATTTAGAATTCCTTGTAGTGCTGGTTTGGTAGTCATGTAGTTTCTCAGGTGTTCTTTGTCATGGAAGTGTCTTATTTCCCCATCCATTTTGAAAGAGAGTTTTGCTGGATACATCAGTCTAGGTTGGAGGTTGTTCTCTTTTAGTACTTGAAATATCTCATCTCAGGCTCTCCTTGCCTCAAGGGTTTGTGTTGAAAAGTCTGCTGTGATTCTGATGGGCTTTCCTTTGCATGTGATTTGTTTCTTTTCTCTTACTGCTTGTAGTATTTTGTTCTGTTGGGTTTCTGGAATCTTGATTATTATATGTCTAGGTGTAGATTTTTTTTTGATTGTTGCTAGTTGGGATCCTATATGCCTCAGTTATCTGAATGTCAAATTCTTCCCCTCTGTTTGGGAAGTTTTCTGTCATTATTTCTGTGAACAGCTTTTTAAGTCATTTGTATTTTCTCCTGCTACTTCATCTATTCCTATCCGTCTTATGTTAGTCTTCTTTGCATCACCTAGGAGTTGTTGGATCGATTTCTTATGATTCATTACTGTTTTAAGAGACCTCTCTTTTTATGGTCACTGACTGCAATCTTATCTTCTATATCTGAGAGTCT
>NW_022900950.1:29249212-29254341 GCF_012274545.1 Fukomys damarensis
GCTCTTCTATTTTTGTCAGTTTTGCTCTGGAGTCTTGAATCACGACTTCCATTTTGCTCACTATCTCTATGGTGATCTGGGAAATTATTTCTGTTTTGAATTTTTCTAGAGCCTGATTGATCTGTTTTGTTACTTCCTGTGCTTTGAGTTCAGGATGTCCTGGTGGTTCACTATCAGCCTTTTCATCCTCATTTGTCCTACTGTTTGCCATCGGTGAACTGGAAGTCTGTCTTTGTGTCTTGCTTAAGTGTTTTCTCATTTTTATTTTTATTGTCGGATTGTCCTTGGTTTAATCTCTGGGTTATCACCCAAATCTTTCTGATATAGTTGCACCCTAGCTTCTGTGTCTCTAACGACCCACAGACATTCTCATCTTCACAACATCAGAGAAAACAGCTGATCAAATCAACCGCAATGCTTTATCCCAACTGATACAATCAGCAACACATTAAGATGAAGCCCAACTTGGAAACTGACCACCTGTGGTAGTCACTAGTCTATCACCCTTAAATCATTTGAATTAAATTGAAATCAAGAAGCAGTCCAGAACATGTCTGCAGTGAACAAAATTTCAATATAGTATATTTATCATTTAATGGCTCAGACAGAGCAAGGACATAAGACCCCTGATCTCAGTTAGCTGATGGATGAACCCCATGACACTGACTAACCTCGTGCTGCAAGGCCCAGATTGAGTTCCCCAACCTTCTGAATGGTTGAACTCTACACTGTTCTACTACAGGTTTCCCATGCCCTTTCTTTAAAGATGTTCAAAGTTGGGAACTCAGAAAAATACCCTTGATGACCACATCTGCCTCTGCAGAGTGGGTCCAAAGAATGGCACAGTCAGCAGGTCTGAGAGTGCATGGGGGGTTTACCCAAGGGGAGTTATGGGGGTTCAGGGGAGCCCACGTGGCTACCTCCCAGGCACTGGAGCAGTGGTGGATGGGGCAGCAGAAGGCATGGCTCTCCTTCCCCCAGGGGATCAGGGCCCAGGCTAACTCCCAGGTGCTGGAGCAATGGCAACTGGGGCGGGAGAACTAAATGTCTTTTGATTTCTATTTTTGTTGTTGGTACTGTCCTTGGTTTAATTCCTGGGTTAATACTTTGATCTTCCAGATATAGCTGGTCTTTAGGTTTTGAGTCTCTAAGGACTCAGACGTAATCTCATTTTCATTATACCAGGAAGGACAACTGATTAGATCAATCACAATATCTTAGGCCAGGTGTTTCAATCAGAAACACAATAGCATCAAGGACAACTTCGAAAATGACAATTTGTGGTAGTTATTATTCTATTACCTTTAACTGTATGGATTAAATAAAAAATTATATGCCAACCCAAAATATGTTTATAGTAAATAAACTCTTCAATATAGCAACTTTACTCTTCAGGTTGGGGACTTAGAAGGAGTTGGGTGGGGAGGGAGAGGTAGATAGGATATAGATTAGAAGTGAGGTCAGAAGGCACAGGAAGATCACACAAAGGAAGCTGTGGAAGAGAAGACAGAACAAAATGTACACAAGAACAGAACAAACTAACAGCAACACAGAGGCTAGAGACTATAATCACTTTCTTTGAAAACTAATGGCAATTGAGAGAAGGAAAAAGAGAAGAAAATGAAAGAAAGAAAATAAATTCAAATTAGGATAGGAAGAGCAACAAAAAGGGAAAGAAATGAAGATCAAGATGGGGGAGATAAATCAAAGTTAAGAAAAAAGATAAAAAGGAAAAAATGTGAGAAAATAAAAGAGATAAAAATTTTTAAATGTTTAAAGATAAGAGAAAAATAATACTTTGAAAATAGAAAATAGAAATAGGAATAGACATTTAGGGCCTCTTTCAGGTATGCCTCTGTTGACACAATAGACAGCATGGGCAGGAGAGTGCAGGTCTAAGTTAATTAGCCTCAGCAAGCCAGTAGCTGTCCCCTGAGTTTCAGCCTGATTTCTGGCTGCAAGGCCCAAGTTGAAATCTCTGACCTCCTGCTGGGTTGAACTCTGCAAGGTTCTACTGCAGGTTCCAGCTGTCTTTCCCGTGAAGTTAGACCAGATTCTGATGTGATGTGCTGGTCCCTCTGACTTACCAACTATGGTGATGTGGTGTGCCTTTATCGCAGAGATTTTCTTCACTTTTCCAGTAGGCTTCAGTTTCATCTAGGAGTCTCAGAGTCCCTTTCTCTTGTTCGCAAAAGTGGGAGGGGCACAGACACCACTGTGTTGGCACCTGTGAGGCTGGGCTCCTCTGCTGTGCTTGCCAAAAGGGGTGGGACTACCAGAAGGTCTTGTGCTGCTTCCTTGCTCCTCTGTTGCTCTATGCCAAAGAGGCGGGCCCACCACTGGGTTTTTGTATTAGATGTTCAGTATGCATTAGAGGTTGATATCTGGGCCTGGATTGGTTTCATTTTGAGATGGGGGGAAAATGAGAGCTGAAGTATGATAATCTCTTGTTTTAAAAAATATTTTTGTTTATATTATTTGTCAGATATTTCATAACAAAATAATGTGGTTTCTTTTTATTATAAATAGAATCCTTATTGAAAAGGATCCTCACTTAAAATGATCCTTTGAGCCTGGTAGTATTTAAATTTAATATCATGACTTATTTTTATTCAATTTTATATCATAAAATTGTCATTTTTTATTGTAAAGCCCTTGAGTAAAGCCTACTTTTCATTGGTGTCACATTTAAAGATATTTGCTATAAATATCTGTTGTCTCACATTTGGAATTGGTTATCTAGGCATTATGTGCATTAGAAGATTTGCCTGGCAGCGTGATCAGTGATCAAAATCCTGTCTTCTCAGCTCATGTTTCCATGGAAGTGTTAAGATAAAATGTTGCCTATCCAAAGTTATTTATTGAATAATGCATTGTGTTAGAGAATAAATTTTGAAATCTGATAGGAATAGGCCGCTTGCACTCTAACAGGAATTAGAGGCATTGTCTGCACTTTATAAATTTATGTTCAAAGATGCATTATAAGTTGGTTAGCAGCCAGCACTTATGTTTCTCAGTGGATGTGTTTTATAAAAAATTAGGCTTAAAAAAGCCTATGTGAGCTCTAAGAGAGGACTAAGACTTACAGAATTACTAGTCCTGCCCTAGCCTTCTGGGAACAGGTTATGAGATCAGCCAGTAGATGACAATTTCCTTTTACCTGCTATGGACTAAAAAATAGGAAAATGGGAGTGTTAATGTTCTAAAGTGAGCTAGTTGGCATTCTATTTGTAATCAAAGTGTAGTAAAATGAAGTGAAAATTTTTAGTAAAGTGGTCATATCTTAAATCAGTAAGAAATCTTTAATGAGATTTCTAGAACATACTTTGGGAGGGATGGATGAATTGCAAAGCCTCAGGAGTCATTGCCAGATGGGGAAGGCTATGGGCTTTGCTGTCCACTGACATGTCCTTGTAGATGACTCCCAGACATGCAGGTGATGTTTATCATCCATGGATGTGGCTGAAGACTATCTAGGGAGGGCTGTGGTGTTTAGTATCTCACTCTTACCTCTTACCTGGAGTTGTTTCAGTGCACTCTTAAGAGATAAATGAATAAAAGTATTTCTGAAGACATGAACAACCTTTTTAGGACATTTATTTTTACCTTACGTTCTCCACTTTGCAATAATCCAGTACTCCTTATAGAGTGACTGTTTTAGAGGAGCAAGGCAACTGATAACTTACAGGGAGCCAGGTGGGATGTGAGGCTTCTGTGGCTCAATTCACCATGCCAGTGTGCTGTGGAGTATTTCAGAGGGCCCTTGCACTCTTGTAGTAACTATTCAACCCTTCCTTTACATTGAGCAGACACAAGAAACATATTTTTACACTTAATGCAGGAGAGTAGGATATTGTGTTTAGCTATCTGTTTCTTGTTGTTGTTTTTTTGTTTGGTACCGGGGATTGAACTTGGGTCCTTGTGCTTGCGAGGCAGGCTGCAGAACCACTAAGCTAAATCCTCAGCTGTTTAGCTATCTATATGCATTCATGATGGTAATTTACTGTTCACATTCTAAAGATGACTGCTAAGTGAGTTTAGTTTCCAGGTTCCTGGAGGCTTGCTTTAAGGGGAACTTATACTTTTACCACTGTTGAAATTTAGATTTGCCTTTGGAGGGAGAACAGTTGTCAACTTCAGTTCTCCTCACTAGAAAATCAGACTACAGCATTGCCTGTGAGTTCTTGGTTTTTGCTCCATTCTGGAGGTCAGAGTCCTGTGGTACTTTATGATTTGTGATGCACAGGTGGCCTTAGATCCTTATTTCTGGGAGGACCTACTTTCTGCTGACTTGTTTCTCATGCTTGCTAAATACTAATAACTGCCAAGAGGATTGTGTGCAACCTAGACATAATAGGTTCCAGCCACATAAGTCATATTTCTCAGAGCAGGGGCTACAGGTTGACATCATTGCTGAATCAAATCCTACCTTTGTGCCCCCAAAGAGGGCTCTGTTCTTGAGAGAAAAGGTCCAGTTGATGGGCATGAGCTGCAGGGTCCTCATTATCACTTCAGTTCCAGTTCTGCAGTGGGAGGAACATAGGGATTTACTTGCCTCTATGCTTTGGCACTTGCTGTGCCCTCTGTTATGCTTTAGAGCTGAAGCCCTCCCAAACTCTCATGTGTTCAAAGATGAGGCTGTTGCAAGGTTATTGGATCATGGGGGTGCTGTGTTCATCAGTGAATTGATCTGCTGATGAGTGGGCTGATGAGTGGGGCCTGGTGGGAAGAGGTAGATCACTGGGCATGTGAGTTATTGTCCCTGGATCTTCTCTTCTCTCTTCTTCCTGGCTGCAGTGGATTGAGCAGCTTTCTTTCACTATGCCCTTCTGCTGTGCCATTTATTGTCTTGGAGCCAGCCACCTTCAGAGTGAAATCACTGAAAAGCATGAGCCACAGAAACCACATAAACTCTTTACGTTACAGGTATTAGGTATTTTGTCCTAGTGACAAGAAAGTGACTAATACAGCCTCTATCCACAAAGCTCTTCTGCACCTCGTGTGGCTCTCTTTCTTCAACTTCTTTTTCCTATTTAGAAAAAAAAATGTGCAGCTCACTGCCAACATTTATTTAACTTTTTTTTTTTTTTTTTTTTTTTTTTGTGGGGATTTAATGTTGGACCCTTCAC
>NW_022900950.1:29254470-29282859 GCF_012274545.1 Fukomys damarensis
TTTTTTTTTTTTTTTTTTTTGTATGGAGGATTGAATGTGGGACCTTGCACTTGTGAGACAGGCATTAGAACCACTGAGCTAAATCCCTGGCTCAGCATTTATTTAACTTTTAGCAATCAAAAATTTTGTAAATAGAAATACCACTGCTAAAACATAATCATATAAATAGAATGATGTCTTTGTTTCCAAAGACTATTATTATATATGTGATATGCCAAAATAATAAACATGAGATATTTCATGACAACGTTGGGCGTTAGGGTTGGACTGTGATCTGTGAGTTACCTTGGGGTAAACACTGAAGCTACATGCCCCACAAGTATTTGCAAGGCAAACAGGAAACAGGTTAAGGCTTAGCTCCGAAGGCCCCTTCTCAGTGACGCCTTGCCTGGTTACTCTCCTGAAAATAAAATAATCTCCTTCACCACCCAACCAAGATGCCTTGCTCTTCTCACACTGTGTTTCCCCTCACAGTATGTATCACCAACTCTCCTGTCATATGTTTTATTTAATTTTTTAATTTAATTTTTTTTTCTAGAATCAGTGTCCTCCTGGCATGATGGTTGTCCACTCAGTTCACCATAGTATTCCAGAGCCTGCCACTCAGAGCAGCTATGCTTAGCATGTAGATGGGGCTCAGCAAATAACTTTTGAAGGGTGCATATTTGGATAGAAGGTTGGAAGGATAGATAGTTGAACGGTTAGGTGGATGGAGAGTTGGATAGAAGTGTGGATGGATGGATGGTTGGATGAATAGATGGAAGTGTGGATAGATGGATGGATGGATGAATGGATGGATTTTTGACAAGCCCTGTCAGTTTTCACATAACCCGCGAGTCCAATAGATGTTTCATTGAGACTGAGTGAACCACAGGATACCTCTGTTTCCTTAAGTCATTTCTCTCCAGTTCTCAGGCCCTAAGTATTGCCAATGCCTGGCACTCACATGCACCCATGGCTTCCTTGCACCAAATAGGAGGTGAGGATGGTGACACTTGCATGGGCAGGAATCTTTTGGGTGTGACCTCTTTACACTGGCAAACACACTATTCTACTGGGAAGCTCTTTCATATTCCCATTTCACACTATAGAATTTCTTGCCCCGTTACAGTGATTGGTACATCTTAGGCTGTAAGAAATCTTATAGAATAAGATTAAACTTTTAAATGTTACAGTCAAACTATTTTGGAAGACACTTTCTACACTCTTAGTCTGTGAATATTTATGTTTCCTTTGTTGATAACTGTTGGTTGCTTTCTTTCAATGGTCAGTACTGCCATAAAAGGAACATGTGATGATCCATTTGAATTTGTCTTCTAAGTGGTAGGTGAAACTTTTATACTAGGAGCTATCCTGTATGTAAATTTGATATATTTCCATACTTTTTATAAGTTTAAAAGCATATAGTTTATTCTGTCAGGTAAACTCTTACAAAAATGTCCTGGCACACAATCAGGAAAAGCAGAGAGGGCCTCCGTGTAAGCAAATTTTCTACCTAATTTAGTGATATCTCTTTAAGCATCAGGTTTTTAAAAAGCTTGAATTGTTTTGAAAGAGTTTTTCTTATAATTTATCATATGACTTCAGGACCCAGGGAGAAAGCTAATAATGCTTTTGTCTTCACGAACAACTCTGACCAATGTGTCTTGTGAAATACTGGGCTAATGTACTGGAGGGAAGATTTTCTCTGAGGCAGCAGTGGTAAATGGTATGTGGGACTCCTTACTCCATCAACTGACTGTGGGCTGTTCTCTGTTTTGAGTTGTCAGCTCTGGTTTTATTTTGTCTTTCCAGGACTGGTTGCTATCTGGCATGTGTTGTCTCTTGCGCCCCTTACTCTTCTATTTCAGCGCTTCCAATTTGCTATGTATTTGGAACCTACTAGGTAATCCTGCAGGGATATATTTCCCTTAAGAAAGGGCTCAGAATCTTACCTTCTGAGAGTAACTAGGATTCAAGAAGGTACTGTACTTCAGCAAATCTGGGAGCAGCTTAGTGTGGTATAGTTCATTTGCCCCATAAAGTTCTCTGGGTATTTGGTTTATTTTACTGTTCATTGATTACTATGTGTGGTGTGTTAGAAACATATGGAATTAAAGTAACATTCTCTCTGTTCCCATAACTGTTCTGTGGATAAAGAAATAGGTATAGTTAGTTCTCAATGTCTCAGATGGATCAATTCTAGGACTGCTTGTGGACTCCTTAATCCAAGGTTGTTTATATCCCTTATATAAAATAGCATAACATTTGCACAAAACCCATATACATCCTTCTGTATAATTTGAATCATCTCTGGATTCCTTAAAATACCTATTGCAATGTAAATGCTTTGCAAATAGTTGTTGGTTGTTGTACTATTTTGTTTAGGGAGTAATGACATATTTAGTATGTTATTGCTTTCTAATGGCATATGTAGTACAGAGAGAATTTCCTTTTTTTCCCTGAATATTTTTGATTCACAGTTTCTGGAAAATATGGATGTATGTAGAACTTGCAGATAGGAAGGGCTAACTATACAATAGAAGTCGAAGTAGAGACTATATGGTGTTGGCCTAGTTACCATATTGTAAGCTTGAAGGAAGAAGAACTGCTGTACATTTGACCAAATTTAATGGAAGACAAGATACGGGAGGGTAAGATGGGAAGGACAGTTTACACGTGGGGAGACATGCAGGGTACAAGGTAGAGGATGTCTAAGGAGAAGCAAAATGTGAGCAAAGGTGGCCAACTTAAAGTTGTGTGGAGGAGATGGAATTATCTGGGCGTGGTTGAAGCATAAAGTATCAGTGATATCTGGACATAGTAGCATACACATGAATCCTAGCACTTGGAAGGCTGAGGCAGGAGGATCACAAGTTTGAGACCAGCCTGGGAAACTTAGCAATATCCTGTCTCAAAATAAAAAATAAAATATTCTGGGAATGTAGCTCAGTGATAGAGCACTTTACTAGTATCACAAAGACCTGAGTTCTTTCCCCAGCACTGCAAAAAAGACAAAACAAAAATCAGTGGTACTTATCCATATGCTCTTGTTTAACTGTAATGCACATGAGGGTTGTTTATAGCACAGAGGTCCAGATGAGGGAATGTCCCTCCCCACATTGCATGGAAACTGAACTTTCTGCTCAGATGAGCCCTTCTGCAACATACAACTCTGTAGGAGATGCTGGGCACATGATTTACTTGTATTGAATTTTGAAACATTCTGTTTTAAAAATTAGTCATAAAGTTTTTTAAATTTTTTGTTCTCGCTTTATAGAGTTTACATCTATAACTAATTGTATTATTTTTTTTGCACTTGCAGTACAGCCAAGTACAGCGTGTTGACATTTCTACCTCGATTCTTGTACGAGCAGATTAGAAGAGCTGCTAATGCCTTCTTCCTCTTCATTGCCTTATTACAGGTAATGCTTTTAAAAATTACTTAAAATTCTCACTCTTAGCTAATGAGATTTTGCTGACAGGTCCTTAGTTGAAAAAAAAGTTAAAATATTTGTATAGTGTTTTACTCATGCAGTCATAGATAGCACAACAAACGTAATCTTTGTATTCATGGAAACTTTTTATATCATCTTGAGGATAATTGCACTTACTCAAAGAGACATAGAAAATGGTACTTGAGAGTCATATTGCAACTCTTTTTTTGTTTCAAGCATGTGGTCAATATAGGATAATTTTTTAAAAAAAGTATGTCAAGTATATAACTAGTTTTAAAAAGAATTATTTATGTGTAAAAAAATAGAACAGAACTGTGCAAGAGCAGTGTGTGCTGTTTTTCTTTCATGGAGAGGACTTTGATGTGCCACCCTCTTCTTGTGGTCTGTTGCAGCAAATTCCAGATGTATCTCCAACAGGAAGATATACCACCCTGGTGCCGTTGATCATTATTTTAACAATTGCAGGCATCAAAGAGATCGTAGAAGATTTTGTAAGTTTTTGCTTGTGGATAATAAAAACATTATATGGAACTTAACTTATAATGTATGTTGTTTTCAGTGGTATATTTAAGACAGGGAAGTAGGCTCCAGTTTAACTAGCTCCCAGACTGATGATGGTAATTTTTGGGAGGGAATGTGTACTCAGAATGTCTTACACTCACTTACATGTGATCCTGAAGCAGTTCTGACTCTCTTCTACATTGTGTGGTTCCCCTCTATGATGTCTATCATTATTGTTTTTTAATCTTTCTTCAGAGCTTCTAATTTATGTAGCAAATAGAGTGTTACAGTGCTGTCTAGATAGCGACAGTGTGCTTGTTATGCCTGAGGTCATTTTATGAGAATCTTTCTCCTCACCCTGACCCTGGACTATCTCCAAGTTCATTGGCTAAAACTGTGTTTTCTTCCTTCCTCTCCTGTCTCCTGCCCGCCTCTTACATACACTTGCTCTCCCACACATATTACATCTTTTGGGGAATAGTTAAATAAGTTAATTTTAAATTGAAAATGAAACCAGCTATTTATTTTGTGGCATATTATATAGAATCATTCTTTTAGTTTGTTTGCAAATAAATGAGAAGTGAGTAGCTTCATAGTTGGAAGTGTATGTTGATTATTAGAACCCAAATATAATAATCTAAGTCAGAGTAAACTACATCTAAATTTACTGAACAGTGATAGATTACAGAACCATTGAGCTGAATTTTACAGCATTAGTATTGTTAGATTTTTATTTTCTTCTTTCCCCTTTTTTCAATTTTTATTTTATTAGTACATTCTTGTAGTACATAATTATTTCATTCCTTGTGGGGAGTTGGTATATGTACATAACACATCTTAACTCATGTTTTCATTCCCTTTCCCTGCCCTCCCTGTCATTTAGTTTGGGGGAACAGTTAGTTTCTTCACTCCCACTATTTTTCTAATCTTATTGTTTAATATTTCAGTTATTCATTTGAAACTTTTGAATGTAAGACAGAACCATTTTTTTTTCTTTCTGTAACAGAAACGACATAAGGCAGACAATGCAGTTAACAAAAAGAAAACAATAGGTAAGATACCAGGGTCAATCATTTTTTCCCCAGTAGCGAAGAGTACAACCTGCATTTAAGGAATTCTAGGTAAATAATGACATTGAGGTAAATTGAAAAAGTAACCTGAAAAATACTTTAAAGAAATGGTAAAATAATACACAAAATGTTAGCCCTGATAATTATGATTTGAACAGAATTTATGTATTTTAAGATTTTAGAAGGTTGTATTTTTCAGGAACTAAATGGTATTTGTGTACATAAAAATCCAAACATTCCTATCCTTGGATAATAATCTCTCCCTGCCTTTTCTTATTTCTTATTGTTTTGGTTTCTATATTAGTGTTGTTATGTTGTTGATATTGTTATAATTGTCTGACGTCAGGTTTTTAAAAAAAACTTCTGAGTTGAATATAAATAGATTTGAATTATATTTACATAAAGATTTACATACATGTGTGAATGTTTATATGTTACAGAGATAGATCAGGGCTCCATTTTGGGAGTTGGTGCTCTTATACATTTCTGTCAAGTGATATGACAGATTTAATAAATGAAAGTTTACAAGGAATCTTTGGGATTTTTAGAAAATTAATTTTTAAAAATCTTGATTATCATCAGTATTAACCATACATTGTTTTTTTCTGTTTCAGTGTTAAGAAATGGTATGTGGCATACCATTGTGTGGAAAGAGGTAAAAAACCAGCTTTAAAGATAATAACAGAAAGTGTTGTTTTGGAGGGTTGTAATGAGTTGCTGTTGGTGATCACAGTGTAAGGTTTCCATTAAGGCCTATGGTCATCTCCATTTTATATTTGTTTTTCCATGAGTTGTGCTTAGAACTGACTGTGCTTCCTCTACTCTTGTCTGCTTGTTGAATGTATACCCACTGTAGCAGTTCAGACTGTCATTTACTGCTCCTGCTGGATAGTTCTGTATCTCAAAGCATTTTCTAATTTCTACATCCAATTTAAGAAACATTTTCCTTGGTCTCTTATTATTCTTTTCATCTAAAGTCAGATGTTCAATGCTTTTTTTAAAATACTTTTGAGATTTTCACTTCTCATATTTTCAGTGGAGAAGCTATCATATCACTAAACTTAGAATTTGAGTAAGAAACGCTATCATTTCAGCTTTTAAAGCAGGGAAGTTGAAAATGACCAGTGTGAAGTATGATCAAAACAATGATGAATGTTTAAATTTTTAAAAATTCATTACATTAAAAATTCATTACATTAATACCATTAGTCTCCTCCTTACCTCAAACACACTCATCTCTGTTCCTGCAGCTTTCTGAAGCAGTTTTAGAAGTCCTGTTTTATGAGTGTCTTTAGTTGTGCTTTCCTGGCTGCTCTGATGTCCTAAATCAATCCAAAAATGTTCACTTTTTATGGTCATTTTTGACTTTGAGGAAGAACCAGCAGTTGTGTGGTGAAAGATTCAATGAATAAGGTGGATGAGGACACACTATAGTATTTCTATTTGATAGAAATTGCCATAAATATTTGATCAATGAAGGGTGATCAAAAATGTGGGGAAGGCTTAAACTTAAAATATATATAGTCACAGATGCATTGTCAATTAATCTTCCCTACAATACTCAAAATGCTTCCCTTCACTTTGAATACATTTACCCTATTATTCTTCACAATATGTTTTTTCTATAATAAATATTTTATTTAAACATGCATGATGTCTTTCCATTACCCCTTGTAGCTACTGCTGTTAACATTACAGTAGCATGAAAGGATTTTCTTCAGTATGACTGGAGGTATGAGATGTGCAGGTTTGAGAACGGAGTTTTCTTTGGGTATTTTGGTGAGGCATAGAAAATTTAGAAGAAATACGTTGTGCCATCTCGGTATTTTTTTAATCTGATAAAATTAGCTTCTAAGTAGGCCTGTTTTAGCTGGGCCTTCTTAATTAGATGTTTCTTAGGGATGTCTCTCATTAGTCCCACCTTCAAATTGATGATTTCAAGAGAAAACTTGCTTGTTAAATATTTAGCAAACTTTTTTTGAATGACTCTTAGGACATTTTATATCTGAAAAATATCTCTGTGATAAGATACCTGCTAATTTACTTTAGGTTTTGTTTATTTTGCTTTTTTCTAGGAGAACCATGTACCTTTAAAGAAGTTTCCCCTTTATTGGTATTTTTGTTATAACACCTTGACATCTAGAAGTTCCGATACTGCAGGTGTTCTTTGGCCTGTGTCTCATTTGGAAGTGAAAGGCGGTGGATTTTTGTCAAGAGGTTGGGTGTTCTTGACGCCCCAGGGGAGAAATGCTGCCAGGGCTGTAGGGAGCCAAATGTTCTCATGGCCCTGGAACATTGCCCCTCCACTTTCCCTGAACTCCTCTTCCCCAGCCATCACCAGCACTGGCCAGTGTGGAGAATGATTTAGATCCAGAGTGCCTGACACTGCTCAAAACATCAGGAGATGGAGTGATGTCACTGACTCCTGGGTCCAGGAGTTGATGGCCTCCAAGACTCCCAAAGCTCATTACTATTTCCAGCACACGTTTGGGAGAGAAACAGCAGTAGCAGTACACCTGTTATGTGCTTTTTTTTTTTTTGGTATTTGGGGATCAAACTCAGGACCTTGTGCTAGGGAGGCAGTGGCACCAGTGAGCTAAATCCCCGGCCCAGCATGCATTTTTGTTTCAATTAAAAAAGCATTTTGTGTGCTTATTTTGTGTGTTTAGTGTGTGCCAAAGACTGCTCCAGGACAGGATTCAGAGTAGATCCCTTGCCCTTCCAGAGTCTTGGTGTGCCACTGTCCTCAAGCTTCAACAGCATCCCAGTCACTCATGGGCCAGTCCCATGTGAATGGGTCTCACACCCAGAATTTCCGATGCACCGAGGCTGCTGCTGGTGATCTGGGGAGCACACTCAAGTGCCAGTGTAGCAGAAGAGACAGGCAGCTGGCTGTAGTACAGGGCACCTGCTGAGCTGCTCAGAGTGCCCTGGGGACATCTGGGAGGGACGTTTGTCTAGATCTTAGCAGATCTAGTGAAGCTGCCCTCAAGAGGTGTTCAAGACACAGGGTGTGGAACCAGGGGGTGTCCAGACAACCAGGCACAATGTGTCACTGTGAGGAGTTCAGTAGGAAGCTGAAGACACAGGAGAGGACAGGATAATGGGTGTGAGGGTGCAGCCCCCAGGTGGTACATTCCTATGTCCCAGCAACTTGGGAAGCTGAGGCAGGAGGATCACAAGTCTGAGATGAGCCTGGAAAATTCAACAAGATCCTATTTCAAAAATAAAATAAAAAGGGTTAGGAAGAGGGCTTGGCTGTAGAAGGTCCCTGTGTTTGACCCCCAGTGCTACAAAACAACAACAACAACAAATGATGAGAGCACTGGGGCTCTGAAGAGCAAAACAGCTGTGGAGATCACAAAGCTAGTTTGTGCCTGCGAAGTGAGGGTGTGAACCTCACTAGGATGTGTGCCTGCTGGAGGGAAGCCCCTCCTTTTCTCTGAAGCAACATTATCGAAGGGACTTGGTGACATAGCCGTGGGCTCTTTGGAGACCAGGCCCCGTTTCCTTGGCTTGTGGTCTTCTCTCCCGTGGAATCTGTTTCTCTAAGTGCTCTCTGACTTGACCATAACTTTCTTTTCTGGCAATTCCTTGAGGCTCTACAGATCTTCTCTTTCATGTGATACATTTCCAGGCGGCCCCTTAGATGCCTTACTCAGGGATACATGTAGTGATACCTTTTAATTTGCGAGCAGGCCTTCTTGTCAGTCTATCCTTTCAGTAACTCCATGAAATATGTGCCATTATCCTCAATATATATCAATGAGAAGAATAAGGCTCACCCTGTTTCCATACTTTTCTTACAGTTACACAGCTAGTTAGGGGTGTAACATGGACTCAAACGTACAAACTTAGGCTGGCTTCAGAGGTGCATGGATAACTGCCCAACCCCACCATAGATAATTCCAAGAAAATGTAATCTACGTACATGTAGTTGTTTAGACTTATCTTTTCACTCTCTGTTTCTTTTTTCATGAAATATCACTGTAAAAGACAACAGAATTGTCCCTCAGCTTCCTCAAGGATTGTTTCAGGATGCCTCATAGATACCAAAATACACGGAGGCTTAAATCCATGTATAAAACAGTGTAGTATTTACATAAGATCTGTCTGTATATCCTCCCATGTATTTTAAACCCTCTCCATAAGACTTATAAAGCCATGATTGTAAGTGCTGTGCAAATAGTGTTATACTGTATTGTTTGGGGGAATAATAATGAGAAAATCATCTGTACATGTTCAGTACAGATACAGTTTTTTTTCAAATATTTTCAATCCTCAGTTGGTTGAATCACAGATGTGGAGCCCTTAACTAGTTACAAGTTGTGTGTGTTGGAAACATTTCCTTTTCGTTTGGTTAAAGCATGGCTTAGTTGTGTGACAGCTTCCTTCTTCACATGCTTAACCACCCTTACCCCATTGTGCTTCTTCTTTTTCTTTCATACCTTTCTGTCCTGGTTTCTGCTTTCCAGGTGGCAGTAGGAGACATCGTGAAAGTCCTCAATGGGCAGTATCTTCCAGCAGACATGGTCCTGTTCTCTTCCAGGTCAGGTGTGCTAGTGGGCACATTTTTTTTGAATTAAATATTATGAGCAATAAAATGTTAAATGACAACTGCAGAAATCTTGAGCCACCTTTCTGTTTTTCCCTAAGAGTCACCATCCTTTTCTCACCACCCTATTTTCCTGTTACAAGCTGGTTGTCCTTAACTAACTACAATTTTGGGGGACATTGTATTTCAAAACTTTGGATCAGGAATTCTCATCTAATAGAGCTACAGATGTTTCAAAGTCCAAAACCATCCCAAAATCTCAAAATCTCAAGCATTTTGGATAGAGGATGATCAACTCTGTTTTTGTCAATTCCCTTCTCCTGCTTTGACCCTTGGCTTCGTTTCTCCAATTCACGAACTCCACAAGTACTGCCTCATTTAGTTTATGACCATTCTGGGGAATACCTCACAGCTATGGTCACTGCTTTAAGGGCTGTGGAGTGGTGCACACAGTTGCATCCGGTTTTGAGGTTTTGGCACCTGACTCTGGTGGGTCCAGTCAGTAGTTTTTTTTGCAAGCCAGTGCTGCCCTCGAACCACACACATTTTCTCAGTGTAGGTATGACCAGAATATGGCACTTCTTCCCCATTCTTCCACATTTTCCCCCTTTTCTGCCTGTTCTCTAATTTTGTGCAAGGAAGGTATCATCACTCAATGGCATACAGGATGGACCAACACAGCTTTGCCCTTCTTGCGTTGATGCTTAAAGAGTATATAGCAAAGAAGGAAAACCAAAATCAGGATGAGAGTAGCGCCAGTTCTTGAGTCCAAGATTAAACTTTATATGGTGTTAAGACTACAACTTCCTGTATTTATATAGGAACCACAGATGCTTGGGTTGTTTGCATTTTCTGCAGTTGAAAGGCAGTGTTTCTTATATTGGGTTTGATCACTCATTAAGTTTAAAACCCTAACATTGTTTTCTGCTATAGATAAAATTTTAAAAAATAGCACCTAAGTCTGATGGAAGGGAAAGGCACTGTAAACATGGGTCGAGATTCAATATGGCCATCTTGGTTGGTAGCAGAAAAACTTGCAGAAATGTTAAGCACTTGATAGTTTGAGTGATGAGTCTTGTCTGTGACCCTCAGAAAACATGGCTTTGCTGTTGGATGGTTTGCTTGAAGTGATGTCATCTTTTCAGGATACTCCTTGTATCTGAGTTTGTACTTTATGCTGAGTAGTTTGCTAAATACAGTAACCCATTTAATCTCTTCAAAAATCTTTCACACCCTTCATCAGTGCACCAGAAAACTGAGGCATAGAAGTTCAACAGCTTGCCAGAGCCAGATAACACTGAAAATCAGTGGGAGGGCATTTAAAGTTAGTCAGTGGGTGGCAGAGCCCATTCTCTTAACCACCAACTATGCTGAATGTCCTACCCTGGAAGATCAAAGTGTGAGTATAGGACCTGATAGGATTATTCTTATTATTTTTGAGAATTCTGTCCTTAAAAGTAGGTATTTTGATTAAAGTTTCCTTTTGGCATAGTAATAAATGTAAGGAAGCAAACGCTTGCCAAGCTTATGCCTCAATCCTTCAGTTCCTGTGGCTGTAATTTTCCTCTAAGAGTGTGTTTGGTTGGGAGTGGTAACACATACTTTTTATCCGCAGCCACTCAGCAGGCTGAGGCCGGAGGATCACAAGTTTGAGGCCAGCCTGGGCAAGTTAATGAGAAACCCTGTCTCAAAATAAAAAATAGAAAGGGACAGGGATGTACTTCAGTGGTAGAGTGAGGTCCTGGGTTCAAACCCCTGAACAACAAAAGAAAAGGAAAGGAAAGATATTTGTTTTAATTTTGGCTTGGCAGCCTTTTTGTTCAGGTGTGGACCCAGCGTCAACCGTTTGAGGGTCACCTCAACCTAATGGTTGGGTCTTATCTGGAATGTAAGGCGTTTCAGAAAACTTGCTCACCCTTTTTGGTTCTTCTCCAGTTGTCTGTGTCGGTTTGAGGCCAAGCGGTCATTATTTTGGGGGCTAAGAGGTGGATAATTAGTGAAAACAGCTTTGTATCACTGCTGTGCCCTCAAGATAAGTGTGCCTCTTTCTTCTCCTTGGTCACTAGGCTGATTGTTGCCAGTTGTCTTTTGAAGGGCCCATCAGCAGGGATATTTCCATAGCCGAGAGTTCATGAGCTGTGAATTTGTAAAGGAGGACTTTACTGACTGCTAAACCCCATCCCTTTTTCTCTCTCCTTAGTGAACCTCAGGCAATGTGTTACATTGAAACAGCTAATCTAGATGGGGAAACGAACCTTAAGATACGTCAGGTAAAGTCACCTCTATTATGATTCATAGTGTTACAGATGTCCAAGTTGCAACTATGGTTCCCCCGTGTACCAGTCGGTATCTTTTGTAGGGAAAGCATCATTCATTCAGGAAGGTTTAGGCCTTTACCCTACTGAAATCTGTGGAAGAATGTCCCTGTGATTATGCGGGGAACTGGCCCAGAGGGACTAGACCCTTAGAGTAAGTGGAATTTCCTGCATTGTAGGTCCCAAGGGTATCATGCCTTCCTTTGTGTCTAATGCCCTGTCTGTCTGTGATGCTGAGGAGAGGGAGCTCTGCTGGGCTGGGCACTGGACAGGACACCAGCTCCAGAGGTCAAATGGAGGATACGAACCTCAGGCCTCTCAATGTTTATCACTGTTGGAATTGAGATTTTATTCTAGAGAGTGGTACCAGTATATTAGACACAAAATTTCCATACCTTAAATAAAGCTATTCTTACTATATATTTTATTTTAGCATGAAGTATAGTTTTTAAAATATAAAAATGTTAAGCATTTTGACATAGAATTGTTTGTGGTTTAAAGTTGAATTCAGTAATTCTGTCTAAATGTCTTCTTTCTGGAGATAATTTGATTTAGGCTTTTTTTCTTCTGTTTAAATAAGGGTCAGTGAGGTTAGTTTGGCATTCTGTTTTTATGGATGTTTGGAAAAGTTCAGAATAAAGCACTCAAAAAATTTTTTTTAAGTTTATAAGTGCTAGGTAGTGTGAAATACTGAGGAGATACTTTTATTTTTTAGAGGACAGTATTAGAGGACAGCTAACAGTGTATGCTTTCTTCAAAGGATTTGGGCATGTTAACTGTTACTTAAACATAATGTTTCCAGCATAGTGGAGGAATCTTCACTTTCTGCTCCACTGAAATCTTTTGCCATTTTCTCCTCAGATTGTTGGAGCAAAAGGTGTGGTAAAGGCTATCTCAAAGGGCTGACATTTAATTTATCCAATTATTATATTGTAGAAGGCTCATGCTGTCCCTAGGACAGAATGCTGAATGATTTCCCTCAGACGGGTTTCTCTTTTGGTTTAACATTTTAGGGCTTGAGCCACACTGCTGACATGCAGACGAGGGAGGTGCTGATGAAGTTGTCTGGAACTATAGAATGTGAAGGGCCCAATCGTCACCTCTATGACTTCACTGGGACCTTGAACTTGGATGGGAAAAGGTATCATTCTTCCTTCTCTTCATTTCTTTTCCTACTTTTTTAGTGCGAATAAAAATTACTGGAAAATATGTTTGCCTTCTATTTTCCTAATATTTGAAAACAGTGTGATTTCTTCACATGTACTTAGCTTTGGGCTACTGAGTTTTTCTGAAAACACAAATTTAGTCCATTTAAAACTTCCCTCAAGCTTAATGAAAGAAAAGACTTTTTACCAAGAAGAGCCTCAGATGTGGGTCACAGCAGGTGGCCTGTCCTTCCAGGGCAGGATAAGTGGCTTTGGCTGCATCAAATGGTGCAGAAGAATAGAAGAGAGGAGTCTGAGGAGTACAGAACCTCACGTAAAAGACACGTGTCCCCTTTTTAAAGATTTCTTCTGAGTAGCGTTTGTTTTTACTTTACTTTATTTATTTTCTTGGTGCTAGGAATAGGACCCAGGGCCTCATGCACACAGAGAAAGTGTTCTGCCGTGAGCCACACCACCAGCCCTATCTGTTTTGGCAAAACAGAACAGAGTGAACATAACTCTGCCTATAGACTGTTCAGTGTGGTGTTGTCTATGTTCTGTTGTCTTTGGCTCTTGGTGTTTGTTTTATTGTCTTGAGTTATCTTTGTCATGATGTTGGAGTGCAGTTTCTATCTGCTGCCCATCTTTTATCTGCATGCCTCTTATCCACACCTCCCACAATCTGTCTTGGGTCCCTTATGTTTTGAGTAAACCCATGGCTTGGGAGTTCCTCATCATTAGAATCCACCCAAAACAAATGTGATAACCAGGTGCGCCTGCTTCTTGGTTATCATGTAGTACGCATAGCCACTCTATACGTTCCTCATTTTAAATTTCTAAGTTATCTAAATGAAATCATCTTTGACAAATTTGATATGATAGCTTTATACTTCTACTTCTGTTTTTTTTCTTATTATAGCCCATAAAATATATTTGTTTTCATAAATGAATAAGCTTCTGATAGTTATTTTAGCAATTATCTTTGTGGATATTGAGTTTTATAATAGGATTATATGAGATACAACTCCCTCTAACATTTTAGAGAAAAAATACTGATTTTTCTAAGGTGATGAGTAGTTAAATAGACACTTTTGTGGGTTGTTTCTCGACAGATTAAGCCAAGTCTAACCTTTATTGCTCATGTTTGAACGAAGGAAGTATTTGATTTATTGTGGGTTTGTGTTTAAGGGGAAAGCTCATGCTTATTTGTCAGAGTGTCATTAAATATAAATATTGTTTCTTATTTTTAGCCCTGTTCCCCTTGGGCCTGACCAGATCTTATTAAGAGGTACACAGCTTAGAAATACTCAGTGGGTCTTTGGCATAGTTGTTTATACTGGACACGACACCAAACTCATGCAGGTAAAATGTTTCTATGCTGAAAAACAATGCTGACTTTAGCCTTTTTGTTGTTGTTGTTTTCCTCTTTCCGTTTCTATTAAGTAGATGGTGGAAAATGAAGATGATGTACTTAAGGAAGCTCAAGTTTTTCTTTGAACCTAAATTTGGAAAGAAAATGCCTTTTTTTTAGTTCCTTGGATAGTTTCTTCTGGACTTTTATTATGTCAGACATTTGTTACCTCTGGTCTGAAGTATAAATGGACTTTGTCTTCTAGATTTAAGAGGGACAATTGATTCTAACTTATTGTGTCTTCTGGACTTAAAGGAGGATTAGTTTTAATTTTATTTCTCTTTCAACTTCTCTTCACCCCATTAGTTATGATTTTTACAGTGAACTGTTAACTAAATCTAGGCCATTTACAATCAGTTATTTTTGAACTAATACTTACTCTTCGTATACCAAAGAAAGCAATGTTAATTTACAATGATTTTTCGCTCTTTTCTGTTTTTTTGTTTGTTTGTAAACTTATATCCACATTTAATTGTAACATATTTAGACAGTCAGTTTTTGAAATTTTATATAAATCAGTTTCCTTTTATGTCCTTCCTGACATTCTTTTGATATCACTTGGCTTCTTATTTTGCAGTGGTAGCTATTAATGAGAACTGACTTTTCTTCTTATATGACATCTAAAGAACACATTTAGCTCTTCTTCTTAATTAAGAAATAGTTAAGGACCACCATGCACTAATTCCTGGGGGATGCCCTATAGATACATTTATGAAAGGCCCAGTCCTACCCTTTGAGAGCCAAGGAGTAATATGGACTTAGCAGAGGTATAATTGTTGTAAAATATGTCATTATGAAATCCTAAAGGGTCACACAGTGCAAGAGTACCAGTAGGTAGGACACTGTGAATGATCTCTTGGCAGAAGCACATTTTAAATCCTGAGTTGGAGGAAGGAAACTTCTGTTGACCAGCTGCTTGAGACCAAATGACAGTAGAATGAGAGACTTAAGACATTACAATGTGTGAAATGACAGACCCTGGGGCCACATCAACTATTTGAAGCAGTAAAGACAGGGAAGGAAGTTAGCATTGGAAGGGTTGAGAGATACGCTGAAGTTGAAGAGGATCTTTGGTGCCATCGAGTGACAGGCTGGCACATGTAGGATGCTATCTTTGAGTTTCTGAAGTTGAGGGTTTGTAGTGTGCTAAGATCTGGGGCTGAGCCATGGGAAACGGGAACTGAGGGCAGAATTGCAGAAGCCCATCAGTGCTGAGCAGCAAGAAGATGAGAGGCTAAGGCATCTAGTGATGGGTTGATGTTGTGATTTTTTTTTTGGAACTCCTGTCCTTGTACTTGCAAGGCAGGCGGTGGCACTACTAAGCTAGATCCCTGGCCCTGTGATTTTGAAGGTGTAATTGATTGGTCGCAAGCTGTGAGCTGGTTGCTCAATTCCCCAGCGAGGGGAGGGCAGAAGGTAGTGTAGCCAAAAGGTAAAATTTTGTGAATGACTTGTAAATCACAATGGGCTGGGGTTTTAGCTCAGTGATACGGCCGCCTGCCTCGCAAACGCAAGGTCCCGAGTTGGATCCCCGGTACCCCACAAAATAAATAAATAAAACAGTAAAAAGGAATAAAAGTTAGGCACTGCTACAGTGTCTTGGCTATCCATGTAGTAATGCTACCCCCAGATACCAAGAGATGTGACTAGCAAGACTCACTGTGCTTTTAGGGCTGAAAAAGAAGTAAAAACAATGATCTTTCAAAGGAATATGAAACAATACACATGGCTGGAAGCCATTCAGTTTGTGAATAGCAAGTTTTGCCTGTACTTGTACCCCTTGACCATAGGAAACTTGATTGCTTTAGGAGGTTTTTTTTTTTTTTTTAATTAAACTCTTCCCTCTATGTCTTTTACCAAACTCTAGGTCCCTCAGTTCATGCTTAGTGTAGTTATGTGCAGAAATATTCAAATCTGTTATTTCTGTTGGTTGATTTAATGGGAAAGAGAGAGATTTTATGTTAAATACAACAAGCATTAATTGCAACAAATCATGCATGGCTCTAAGTGATTCACAGCTGTTAACTCTTTTGTTCCTCAATTATTGTTCTCATTTTCTAGATAAAGGAACTGAGGCATATTGCCAAAGTATTCTAACCTTGGAGATGGGGCTGGTCAGGCAACCTCCAAAGTGATTGCTCCAACTAACAGTCTGGTCCCTACACTTTTAAGGAGAGGATAAAATGTGTAAAATTCAGGTCTGATTTCAGCTTTTTCAAAAATTGACATTTTGGTCTGTTTCTGTTTATATCAAAGAAGTGATGCTCTATGAATGTTACAGAAGATCTTATAATTTCAATAGGAAGCTACCAATAAAAGCTCATCACTACAAGTAGAAATGTTCAGAGGATAGGAGGGAGTGAGCAAGAGCCTGGCTTTCTACAAGGTGCATGTGCTGAAGCCTGAAGTTCTGAGGTCATTTCTGTTGTCTTGGACAAAAATAAAATTTTCTAACCCTGCTAACTGGCTGGAGTTCAACCACAGGGAAAGATCGGAAGTCAAAACTAATGGGGTCCGTTCTCAAAACTCCTGATCGGGCCAGTCCTTAGACCAACTCTGCAGAGGCATAGGTTCCCATGAAGGGTAGTTTTCTGAGCTCCCAACTTTGAACATCTTTAAAGAAAGGGCAGGGGAAACCTGTAATAGAATGGAGTGGAGTTCAACCCTGAGGGTAAGGAAACTAAAGTTAGGCCTTGTAGATTGTGTTCAGTCTCAGTCGTGAGGAACAGACATTGGCTAGCTAAGACCAGGGGGTTGGGTTCCGCATATGACTGTGCATGTGGTATAATATGAGATCAGAGATAGCCTGAAAGAGGACCTTCAAATTCTTTTTCTTTCCCTCTCTCTTTTCTCTTTTTTCCTCTTTCCACCCTAAAATTTCTTTCTTTTTTCTGTCCTCTCTCTCCAACTCAGTCTCTTGCTCCACCATAGTGTCCCTCATCTCCCTCTTTATTCCAGTTCCTGAATAACTCAGACTTCTTTTATTATTTTTTGTTTTTAGGAGGGGTTTCTCTTTATGTTCTTTTCTCCAGTCATTTTACCTCACTCATGGCTCTGTACCTTCAAGGGAAGGCAAGCGCCTGTTACTGTTAAGGGGATATATTCCTGTCCTTATTCCTGCACTCTCTCTATCCCCCCTGAACTTAATAGCTTTGTAAAGATAGTAAGGTAATTCTACAACCTCTGGATTCACTTCAAACCTGCTCTAATTCTTTCACTTATCTAATCCTCTTGTTCTAAGTCGAACCCCCCATCCTAAATGGTAAAGATGCCATATTGAAAAGAATATTCACTGCAAACATACTATGAGCTGCTTCTTGAAATTAATCTAATTCACATGAGTTAAAGGTGATACATTAATGACTACCATAAGTGGTCAGTTGGCAAGCTGTGCCTGATCCTATTGGGCTGCTGAATGTATCAATTGGGACAAAGAGTGGTGATTGATTTAAAGAGTTGTTTTCTCTGATATTATGAAAACGAGAATGTCTATGAGTCATTAGAAACTCAAAAGCTAAAACGCAACTATATTAGGAAGATTTAAGTAATACCCAGAAATTAAAGAAGGACAACCCAACAATAAAAATAAAAATGAGAAAACACTTAAGCAAGACACAAAAACAAATATCCAGTTCACCAATAGCAAATAGTAGGACAAATGAGGATGAAAAGTCTGATAGTGAACCAACAGGACTCCCTGGACCCATAGCACAGGAGGTAACAAAATTGATCAATCAGGCTCTAGAAAAATTCAAATCAGAAATAATTTCCCAGCTAGCCAGAGAGATGATGAGCAAAATAGAAGTCATGATTCGAGACTCTAGAGCAGAAACTGAGAAAAAAATAGATGAGCTCAAGACTGTGATAGAAGCCATGAAGACTCAGCATAAGAAAGACATGGAAACAATGAATGCCCAACAGAGGAAAGAAATGGAATCCATAAAACAGATTCAAACAGATATCCAGGAGATTAAAAACTCTATTGAAAGTGTACGAAACAGAATAAAAGATTGCGAAGATAGAATTTCAGATATAGAAGATAGGATAGCAGTCAGTGACCGTGAAAAAAGAGGTCTATTAAAAACAGTAAGGGATCATGAGAAATCAATCCAACAACTCCTAGACGATACAAAGAAAAATAACATAAGACTGATAGGAATTCATGAAAAAACAGGAGAAAACACAAATGATATAAAAAAGCTCTTCACAGAATTAATGACAGAAAACTTCCCAAACAGAAGGGAAGAATTAGACATACAGATAAGTGAGGCATATAGAACCCCAACTAGCCACGATCAAAAAAAATCTACACCTAGACATATAATAATCAAGATTCCAGAAATCCAACAGAAAAACAAAATACTACAAGCAGTAAGAGAAAAGAAACAAATCACATGCAAAGGGAAGCCCATTAGAATCACAGCAGACTTTTCAACACAAACCCTTAGGTCAAGGAGAGCCTGGAGTGAGGTATTCCAAGTCCTAAAAGAAAAGAATCTCCAACCTAGACTTTTGTATCCTGCAAAACTCTCTTTCAAAATAGATGGGGAAATAAAATACTTCCACGACAAAGAGCACCTGAGAAATTTCATGAACACCAAACCAGCACTGCAAGGAATTCTAAACAATATCCTAGAAAAGGACAACGAAATTCACAATAACATGAGGCCCAACAGACCAAATCAAATAGGCAAGGCAAGAAACTAAAAGGAGATGGGAGAAAAAGTAAAAAGAGTCAACAAATGGACAAAAACATGACAAGAATAAGTCAAAATATATCAGTTGTAACCATCAATGTTAATGGCCTCAATTCACCAATCAAGAGAAACAGATTGGCAGAATGGATTAAGAAGCAAAATCCAACAATATGTTGTATACAAGAAACACACCTAGTGCAAAAGGAAGTCCATAGACTGAAAGTGAAAGGATGGAAAACAATTCTCCATGCGTCAGGAGTCCAGAAAAAAGCAGGGGTAGCAATCTTATTCTCAGATAAAGTAAATTTCAAACCAAAACTCATTAAGAGAGACAAAGAAGGACACTACATCCTTGTAAAGGGAACAATTCAAGAGGAAGAGCTGACAATCATAAACATATATGCACCAAATATAAATGCCCCCAACTATATAAAACAAATATTAAGTAACATGAAAAACCAAATAAGCACTAATACAATTGTAGTGGGGGATTTAAATACCCCACTATCACAAATTGACAGATCTACTAGGCAGAAAATCAACAATGAAATAATAGAACTGAACCAAGCTTTGGAACACATGGACTTAATAGATGTTTATAGAGTATTCCACCCCCAAAAACCAGAATATACATTCTTTTCGGCTGCACATGGATCATTCTCCAAAATAGACCACATACTGGCTCACAAAACAGGTCTAAATAAATGCAAAAAAATTGAAGTCATCCCCTGTTTATTATCAGATCATAGTGCAATCAAACTAGACATCAATAGCACAAGAAACTATAGAAACTTCACAAGCACATGGAAACTGAACAACACTCTCCTAAACAATCAATGGATTACAGAGGAAATTAAAGAAGAAATTAGACAGTTTTTACAAATAAATGAGAATGCCAATACAACATACAGGAATCTTTGGGACACAATGAAAGCAGTTCTACGTGGAAAATTCATAACATTGAATGCCCACACTAGGAAAACAGAGCGGGCTCAAATAAACAACTTAACGATGAAACTTAGACTCCTAGAAAAACAAGAGCAAGAAAAACCCAAAGCTCGAACAAGAGAGGAAATTATAAAGATCCGAGCAGAAATCAATGCAATTGAAATTAAGAAAACGATACAAAAAATAAATGAAACAAAGAGCTGGTTTTTTGAAAGAATAAATAAAATTGACAAACCCTTAGCTAATCTTATCAAAAAAAGGAAAGAAAAGGCTCAGATCCATGCAATTAGGAATGAAAAAGGCGAAGTCACAACAGATCCGAAAGAAATCCAGAGGATCATGAACACCTACTTTGAGAACCTGTACTCTAATAAAATGGAAAACACAGAAGAAATGGACAGATTTCTAGATACTTATGAATTACCAAAGTTGAACGAAGAAGATAAAAACATTTTAAACACCCCAATCACAATCAGTGAAATTGAAAATGTAATTAAAAACTTACCAACAAAGAAAAGCCCAGGCCCTGATGGATTCACTGCTGAATTTTACAAGACATTTAGAGAAGAACTACTACCATTACTCTTCAAACTTTTCAATGAAATTGAAAGAGAAGCTATACTTCCAAATTCATTCCTGGAAGCAAGTATCACTCTGATTCCCAAACCAGAGAAAGATACAACCAAAAAGGAGAACTACAGACCAATCTCCTTAATGAATATAGATGCAAAAATCCTTAATAAGATACTAGCAAACAGAATACAGAGGATTATTAAGAAGATCATCCATCATGACCAAGTCGGATTTATTCCAGAGATGCAAGGGTGGTTCAACATACGAAAGTCAGTGAATGTAATACATTATATTAACAAAGTCAAGGACAAAAACCATATGATCCTCTCAATAGATGCAGAAAAAGCATTTGATAAAATTCAACACCCATTCATGATAAAAACCCTGCAAAAAATTGGAATAGATGGTCTATACCTCAATTTAATAAAGGCTATTTATGAAAAACCATCAGCCAACATCATATTGAATGGCCAAAAACTGAAAACCTTCATGTTAAAATCAGGAACAAGACAAGGATGCCCACTATCGCCACTTCTCTTCAATATAGTTCTGGAAACATTAGCCACAGCAATTAGACAAGAGAAAGAAATTAAAGCAATAAAGATAGGAAAGGAAGAAGTTAAACTATCATTATTTGCTGATGATATGATACTCTACATTGAAGATCCAAAAAACTCCACCAAAAAACTTCTAGACTTAATTGACAGATTCAGTAAAGTATCTGGATACAAGGTGAATACCCAAAAATCAATAGCCTTTCTATACACAAATAACAGACAGACAGAAAGAGAAATAAGGGAAAAAATTCCTTTTACAATAGCATCCAAAAAAATGAAGTATCTAGGAATCAATCTAACAAAAGAAACAAAAGATCTCTACACTGAAAACTACAGCACTCTGAAAAAAGAAATCGAAGAGGATATAAAAAAATGGAAAGATATCCCCTGCTCCTGGGTAGGAAGAATCAACATAGTGAAAATGGCCATACTACCGAAACTGCTATATACATTCAATGCAATGCCAATTGAAATTCCAACACTATATTTCACAGAACTAGAAAAAAGAATCCAAAAATTCATTTGGAACCACAAGAGACCTAGAATAGCAAAAGCCATTATAGGCAACAGTCACATGGCACCAGGTGTAACAATTCCCAATTTGAAACTATACTACAAAGCCACTGTGATAAAATCAGCATGGTACTGGCAAAGAAATAGGCCTGAGGATCAATGGAACAGACTGGAAGACACAAAAACAAATGCAGATGTACTCAGCTACCTCATCTTCGACAAAGGAGCTCACCATCCTCAGTGGAGGAAAGATAGCCTCTTTAATAAATGGTGTTGGAAAAACTGGATATCAACCTGTCACAGATTAAAATTAGACCCTTATCTTTCGCCATGCACTAAATTAAAATCCAAATGGATTAAAGATCTAAATATTAAAACAGAAACATTAAACTTGCTGGAAAGTAAGTTAGGCAGAACTCTGGAAGACATTGGTATAGGAAAAGACTTTATGAACAAATCCTCAGTAGCACGGGAACTAGCAGAAAGAATCAACAACTGGGATCTCATCTTACTAAAAAGCTTCTGTACTTCAAAAGAAACCATTAGCAGAACTAAGAGACAATCTACAATGTGGGAAAAAATTTTTACCAGCTGTACCTCAGACAAAGGACTATTATCAAGGATATATAAAGAACTCAAAACAATCAGTCCCCCCAAATATAAAGACCCGATCCAAAAATGGGCATCCGAAATGAACAGACATTTCTCATACAAAGAAGTGAAAGCAGCAAGAAAATATATGAAAAAATGTTCCACATCACTGGTCATTCGAGAGATGCAGATGAAAACAACACTGAGATTCCACCTCACCCCACAAAGAATGGCTGCTATCAAGAAATCACACAATAACAAATGTTGGCGGGGTTGTGGGGAGAAAGGAACCCTCCTCCATTGTTGGTGGGAGTGCAGACTAGTGCAACCACTATGGAAATCAATATGGAGATACCTCAAAGAGCTTGGACTGGAGGTTCCATTTGACCCAGCCATCCCTCTGTTGGGTATCTTTCCAAGAGAACTAAAAGAATCATATCACAGAGAAGTATGTGCACCCATGTTTATAGCGGCACAGTTTGTAATAGCTAAATCTTGGAAACAACCTATTTGCCCATCCGTTGGAAACTGGATAAAGAAGTTGTGGTTTTTCTATAAAATGGAATATTACTCAGCCATAAAGAGCGAGAGAATAGATTCATTCATAGGAAAATGGATACATATTGAAGATATACTCCTAAGTGAAATAAATAAGTCCCACATGTGTAAATACCAAATAGTTTCCCTGGTGTGAATATTCTGCAACAATGCATAAGATTCTAATAAGATTACTGACATTTAGAAATGGGAGGAAAGGAGCTAAAGGTGTAGGGAAGGTGTGATACGTAGGGGAAGAACAAAAAGGGAAAAGAAAAAAATGTGAGAGAATGAAAAGATGAAAATAAAGCGTTTGTAGATGGGGAGGGGAGGAGGGAGTGAAGGGAGGGCAGAGGTAAGGGGAAAAAAATGAGAATCAAGACTTGCCATGTAAAGGTACATGATCCCAACAATGAATGTAACTGTACTGTATCCCTAAATGTACCAATAAACTCAATAAAAAAAAAAAAAACTAATGGGGTCATAGAAGTCAGGTTTATTGTACCTTTTGTCCTGCCTGTGCATTCAGTGAATGTTTATTTAAAATGAGAAGATCAGCTTTACTTTTTAAAGGTGAGGGTAAACAGTCTTGGAATGGATCTGCTGCCTCTTGATATGAGACCAGATGTGGATGTGTGGTCCCAACCGACCTGTATATGGCATTTGATTAATGGGATGCCCTCTACTAATGGACCTCCATTTACATTTGGGAGGATTTTTTAAAAATACTGTAAAGTATAAATGATTTGAGAACCCAAAAGAGGAAAATATATAGAGAAGAAAATTCTGATGTGTTACTTAGATACCTAAAGGACTTAGCTTCCCAAATTTCCACTGTAACAATTCACCATCTTCCCCAACTCTTAAAAACAATGGTGATAATGGAATAGGACTTCTAGATTTGATGATAGAATTCATATGCATTTTCTTGACTTTGTGGCATGAGATTCTCTGAATCTTAGGAATGAGTTGCCTCTCATTTCAGCTCAATTATATGTCTTATTGTGACTTTATTTATATTCTTAGTTTTAGAGATATTTCAACCCTAGCTCTTTAATGAACAGATAAATCAGCCATAGTGAAGGAGAATGATGACCTGTGTTTGATGTGAGGTACCATTTCTGTGGACAGTTGGTGCCTTACAAGCTTTCATGTTACCTGACCTTGCAAATCACGTGGCCTCTGAGAAGCCAGGGCCCAAGGTTCATAGAAAGCGACTTACTGACTGACACTCAGCTTATCCATTTCCTGGCTTCTGGTTTAGTTTGGGAATTTCCTCACCTCCAGGAATGGGTTGTCATAATTAATTTCCACCTGGCTTGCTTCTCCTGGTCCTCTTTGACCATCAGCTATATGACTATATTTGTTTCCTATTTCTCTTTAGCAAATTTCCACAAAATCAGTAGCTTAAAAGTGCATAAAGTTATTATGTTGTGGTTCTGTAAATTGGAAGTTGTATATAGGTCTCACTGGACTAAAACTTAAGGTTGTAGACTGTTCTTTTCTGTGAGCCCTGGAAGGGCTTCTCTGTTATCTTTTCTGGCCTGTGGAGGAGCCTGCACTCCTTGGCTTGTGGTTCCCTACCTCCATCTCCAAAGCCAGTAATATTGCATCTCTCTATCCATTTCTCTTTAGTCACCTCTTCCTCTGGCCACAATCAGTAAAGCTTCTGCATTTGGAAGATCCTTGTGATTAGGATGGGCCCATTTAGATAATCCAGGATAATCAAATCTTTAATCACAAGTACAAAGTTGCTTTTGCTAAAACATAATCTTAAAGACCAGAGATTAGCATGTTAAAAATATTAAGGGTCCATTACTTTGCCTGTCACAACTACCTTCACAAATTTTTTATCAAATCACTTCAGGTACATAATTGTGTGTGTGTGTGTGTGTGTGTGTGTGTGTGTGCATGTGTGTATCTGTGGTACTGGGTATTGAACCTGGGCCTTCACATCAAGTTACATGTTTAGCCCCTTTTTTCTTTATTTTTTATTTTTAGATAGTATTTTGCTAAGTTGCCCAGACTGGGCTTGAACTTGTAATCTTCTTGTCTCAGTCTCCCAGAGACCTGGCATACACCACCATGCCAGGCTAGGCACGTAACTATCTTGCTCAAACGATTCTGCCGGCTTTGTCACTGGAGAGAAGACCTAGTTTCAGATTTCCGGCTTGAATGAAGTGGCCCTTGAGTCCAGCTGTTGTAAATCTTTCTGTACTTACCTCCAACATTGTCTTTGATTGTAGCTGGGTTAGTTAATCCACTTGTAGTGAGACTTTTTCTTCTGTTTTACCTTGTATTTCCATTCTGCTTATGACTCAGGTTTCTCTTGTCCGCAAGTCCCTGCCTGACTTTTCCTGCTCATTTCTTGCCCACAGTTCTCCGAGTGCCCATTCATTTATTTTGATACCTATTAATGTTCTATTTTGCATTGTTGATATGTATATGTGTCTTTCTCAAATTTTCAGCTACTAGGGGTAAAATGTAGACTTTAAAAATTCTATTTCCATATTTATTATAGAGCTGTGTTATTACTTCAAAGTTTCTCTCCAGATGTTGACAGTTTAGAGCCTCTAAATTTACCTTGAATCAGCAGTATACTGATTTCTTTTAAATTAATATATATTACTTAATAGCCTGTTGTGTTCTAAGATAAAGTGGCTATATTAATGCTAAGATGTAAGTGTGAGAAGTATGTAAGAATCAAGCAGAGCTAAAATGTGTTTTCTAAACTGGTAGACTTTCCTCTTAAAACTAGCTGTTGTTTCAAGAATATGATATATTTTTAAATTTCATGGGTTATTTGTAAAAGAAATGTCTTATTACTTTTCCCTTGTTGAATTTGGTTGTCATACCTCCTTTTTTCCCTATCCCTGGCCCCCAAATCTGATATATGACCTTTACTGATTTTAAACGCCATTTTACAGAATTCGACCAAAGCACCTCTCAAGAGATCGAATGTTGAGAAAGTAACCAACGTGCAGATTCTGGTGTTGTTTGGCATCCTCTTGGTCATGGCCCTAGTGAGCTCCGTGGGGGCCCTGTACTGGAACAGGTCTCACGGTGGAAAGAACTGGTACATCAAGAAGATGGGTGAGTGCGAGGGTGCATGCTTGTTGAAGTAGGACAAAGCCATCTGTGGAGAGCATTTCCACATGTGGTTTGCATGGGGTGGCCATGCTGTCCTTCTGTTCCCTGCGTATGTAATGCTTACTTTCCAAGGAGGATTGGGAGATAAAGAATCAACGTGATGCAGTGAAGATAAGCTTATTTGAGAATTGTTTTATGCACAAGTGGTTATATTTTAGCCATTTTAAAGGTGTTGTTTGTGGTTCCTCTAGGGGTTTCAACACCAGAATCCACTTTGGATGAATACTTATTCCAGTAAAATACAGAAACTTCACTCCAGTGTACCTCTGCTTTCTCCCCTGCTCATATTATTATCGTCATAATATTATATCTATGTTACCAACCCTACAATACTGTTATAGGTATATTGTTTGATATAATTGTTGTCTCTTGAAGAAGCTAAAAGAAAAATATGTTTATGGAGTTTTTTTTACATTAAACTACTTATTTGCCATTTCTGGGACTCTACATTTCTTCCTGTGGATGACTTGCCAGCTGGTATCATTTCTTTGCCTCATGTGATTTATTCTTTCCTATATGTAACTCCAACTATTTTATAATGAAATTTTGTAATATTTTTTCAAATCTAGAAGGATTAAAATATATGATTATACGTATTTTATAAGTACCTGTATAGTTTTCTTTACTGGTGCTCTTTGTTTTTTCATACAGATTTCATTTGCAGTCATGTGTTATTTCTGTCCTCCCAAAGAACATTTTTTTTGGTACTGAGGATCAAACTCAGGTCCTTGTACTCACCATGCAGATGCAGTGCTACATCCCTGGCCCTCTGAAGAATTTTTAAATTTTTCTCGAAAGGCCAATGGACTAGCAACAAATTACCTCTGTTTTTATCTTAGAATGTCTTAATTTCTCCTCTGTTTTTGAATGATAGTTTCCTGGATACAGAATTCGGATTAACGTCCTTTTTTCCCAATACTTTGAATACAATGTCACACTGCTACAAATGAGAAGTTTACTGTTAATCTTACTGCATTTTGTTTTTTTTTGGTTTACATTTGTAATTTTTTCTTTTAATTCATTACGTTCATTGTTATGTTTTAGGTATACGATATGATGACATTCATCATTGGGAATTTGTACCTTTACGTGATGTATCTTGGTTCTTATTTTCCCCCATTCTTCCGCCCTCCCTTCCACCCCTCTACCCCTCTACCTCTCCCTATTTACAAAGACTTTGTTTCCATTTTTTTTCTTTTTCTCATATTTATTCCTTTCATTTTGACATTTCTGCTTTCAAGAATTGTCTTTGGTTTTTGACAGTTTTGTGTTATTTTGCTTGGACTTTTGTGGAACTTATATGTGTAAATTATCTTTTTTCATATAATTTAGGACTTTTTCAGGTATTATTCAACTGTTGTCTCTGTCCCTCTGTTGAACTTTTCTCCTTCTGGTACTGCCATTATGTGTACATTTGAATACTTGGTGTGTCCTACAGGTCTCTGGGCTCTTTTAGTTTTCCTTTATTCCTTTTTCTTTCTGTTCTTCAGGTTGGATAATCTCACTTGACTTCTCTTCAAGTTTACTTATTATCTCTTCTCCAAACTCAAGTCTACTAGTGACTTTTTGTTTGTTTGTTTCACCTATTGTACTTTTCAACTCCAGAATCTCAATTTGGTTGTTTTTTAAAAATTAACAAAAACCTTTTTATTTCATATTGATATTCTTAATTTGAGCTATAGGGAGGGCTGGGGATTTAGCTCAGTGGTGCACAGTGGCACTGCACCTGCCTCACAAATGCAAGGTCCTGAGTTCAATCCCCAGTACCGGAAAAAAAAAAAAAAATTGGAGGGAATTTTCCTGGGGTTATTGTTATTTCCGTCTTTCAATGTATTTTGATTAAAGTGATTAAAACACCTTTTTAATATTTCTAATCATTTCAGATAGGAATAATTCATACATTTTGACCTGCCACCCTGGGGAACTTACATAGATGTGGGAAATGTGACTAGGACTTCACTTGTAGTTGGATCAGAATCCCTCATTTTGATTTTTTTTCTTCTTTCATTTTGGTTCTTAACATTTGAATTTGTACCATGTTATCTAGCTTCAAATGTGAAGACTGACACTAGTGCACATGTGTAATTAGTTCTGCACCATCGCAGTCTGGGAAATATACAGTATTAACATTATCTTGGTATCCCGAATTTGTGGAAGCAGAATGACATTGGAGTTGCTCAGTTAGTGTTGAACTGTAGTATAAGCTGTGTGATTTACAGTGAAGCGGGGGTATTTTTGTCCATCCATAAGGCTTTCTGTGTTGTCCTTGTAAGTAGAATCTGAGTAGCTCTGGTCAAAACCATCAACTTCACATTTGCATTGTCACTGTTGGAATTTCATGTTTTGTCTGCTCATCTCCTCTTTTTTTTTTTTTTTTTTTTTTTTTTTT
>NW_022900950.1:29283221-29291387 GCF_012274545.1 Fukomys damarensis
TTTTTTTTTTTTTTTTTTTTTTGTACCGGGGATCAAACTCAGGATCTTGCACTTGTGAGGAAGGCGGCAGAACCACTGAGCTAAATCCCCAGCCCAACTCACCTGCTCTTGATTATTATTATTTGGCCAATTTTTCTTTGTACCAGGGATTGATCTCGAGACCTTGCGCTTGCAAGGCAGGTGACAGCATCACTGAGCTAAATCCCTGCCCCCCTGGCCAAATTTTTTAATGTAAGAATAGGACTCTCTTTTTTTAAGTCAGCTTCTCTTGTTTCCTGATTTTGGACCAGAACCTTCTACCTAGGCTTGGGTTTCCTTCAGTTTGCTCTACCTTTTGATACTATGATATGAAGCATTTTGGGCTAGTGTTCAAAAACCAGAAATTTTAATTTTTTAATTAAATAATATTATAATTTTAGTTGGCAAATATTTGCTTCCAAACAAATGCTATGCCTTACCAGCATCTGTAATGGTTCAGATTTAGAGTTATTGTTTAGTGACTCATTAATTCGCTAAGAACAAGAGACCAAAGTAATGTATCAGGGAAGAAAGCCATCAGCTGAAAAAGCAGGAGGCTAGAGAGTAAGTAGAAAATGAAATGATACAGAAAGGTGAATCTGCTGGCTGGCTTGTGCCCACTCACTTTATTCTTTTCCAGCACCGTGTTTTCCTTTCAAATTACCATCTACAACTCCAAGTATGAATCAAGCTACCACCATTTGCCTTCACTTTCCTTGGGAAAAACTCAGTAACTGGTTTGGAGTCGCTACAGATTCCTAATAGCCAGCCCTAGCCTTCTGCTTTCTTATTAACAAGCCTCTGGTTTGCTTCCTGCAGTGGCTCTTTAACAGCTCTGTCCCACTGCAAGGTCACATTAAGAGTCATGCTGTCTCTGCTTGCTGCACCCCTACAACCTCCTACCAGACCCAGCTCTTTGTCTGCAGAGACTGTCTGGATAGTCTTTGTAGTCACAACTCCCGACACATAGTAGGTAGTCAAGAACTTCTAAAACTTTGAATATCTAAACTAACCAATAGACTTTTGTTGTGAACATCTTTTAGAAAAATCTGAAAATAACAAAATAGAAAGAAAGGGTAACTAAAGCTGTATGGATATCCTGGTTTTCTTCCACAGACACAAGCTCGGATAATTTTGGATACAACCTGTTGACGTTCATCATCTTATACAACAATCTTATTCCCATCAGTCTGCTGGTGACTCTTGAGGTTGTGAAATACACACAAGCTCTCTTCATCAACTGGGTGAGTACGGACACAGAGAGAAGTGCCTGCCACTACTTCCCAATACTTTTCTAGTTTTTGTCATTGAATTGAACTCCCAGGAAAGAAGAATAGAGCACATTTATGATTAGGTCTGGGGGTTAAACTGACCAGACAGAGAACTGGCATGAGTTGCTGTTTAGAGTGTGTCTGGGAAATAGAGAAGACAGTATGCCTACCTATGCCAGGAATGGTTGTAGAGACAGCATAAGATTGTGGAGGTAGGATGCTCAGTGGATGCTTAGCTATGGATGCTTCTGATTTCTCACCAGTGCCAGGAAGGTCTCTTTTGGGATGCTTGCTATTGTGTTCATTATAATATATCAAAATTCAATGCAACAGTAAACTTGGATTTGACTGTAAGAATAGAACAGAATTGGGGTATTTTTATTCTGGGATTTGAACCCAGGGCATCACGCATGCTAGGCAAATACTGTGTCACAGTGAGTGATCACAGATGGTGTGGAGGATAAAAACAATTACTCAGAGAGTCTTGGATGGGCCATTCCTCACCCAAGAGTGCCTAGCCATTAGGAAGACTCTCTGGAGAAGAAAAATCCACTAAGCTGGGAACTCTCTGTTTTATTTAGAATATTAATGTAAGAGGAAAAGCAGTTTGGGCTAGGAGCTTTCTCAGGCTAAGCAGTTTTTCTTGGAGAAAGGGGCAGGACAAATGGCCATACACAACATGTTTCACTTAATCTAAACTTTTTGTTGCTTGGCCATTTGATTCTCACACAGCCTATGTGCTTTTGCCTTGTATTTTAACCATTCACTCCTCATAGAGCCAATCTGCTTTGTCCCACAGTTTAATCAATCAGTGTAATTATTCACTCCTGGCCGGGTCTGCCACATTTCTCTTTTTCATTTTATAAAGTCAGGGATGGGAAGAAAGAGAAAATACAGTGTACATGAATATTAGTTTTGATGTAGGAAGGTCATCATGGCCTCAGCATGGGATGTCCACCAGAACAGTATAAAAAGGGCTTTGAGAACTGTAAGAAAAAAACAACAAAAAGATAATTCCAGCAGTAATGAGAATATAAATGTGAAGGTTGAGGCCAGATAACCAATTTTTGGAATTAGCCAGTAGGCAGTATCATTAAGGTGAGTTAAGGTGATATTGCCAGCTTTACTTGTAGTTGTTGAAGTTGGGCCTGTAATCAGCTCCAGAGATTAGTAATATCTCCATCCAGATTTGTATGAAAGGCACCATGGAGAAGTGTTGAACTTTCTGTTAGGACTATGAATGGTTAAATGGGATGGATATGAGGCACACAGAACAGTATTCGGTATCACAACTGAATTGACTGTATGTCCAGATAACTTGCTGATGTTTGTGGAGCCAGCCAGCTGTAGCCTTAAGGACATCAAGTTACTGAAGGAATTTTTATCAGTGTTGGTCTGAGTACCATAATATGAATGATGTTTAATTGAGGATATTAAAAATTATTTATATACCATTGGGGGATGGAGAGGAATGCAATAACTACTGTTAGTGATATTGGGACTATATATAGTGGAATTTCTTTTGTCAAGCAGTGCCATTTGTGGGGTAACAGGTGCCAAACATTGTAATAGCCAGCGTGGCTACACTCCCTCCTGTAGTCCCTTAAAAGGCCAGGAGGTGGCAGTTAAGTTTTGTTTGTATATGAAGTGTCATTAACGGAGAGATGATTTGGATCTTTCCATGTATCTGTACATACATGGTTCAATAAAGCATGTTGTTTATTTGAGGTATATATGTCAGCAAACTCAGAAAGATAAAGAACCTTTTTACCTTTGTAATTTTGGAGTCGTAAGTGACTTATGCCATCTTTGTAAGAAACAGGCTTTCAGAAGTGAAAAAATTTTTGTGCTTTGCAGCATCTGTTTAGCTTGAGTGGTGAGTTGCCTTTTTGTACTGCTGTGAAACCTTCTAAATCACAATCTAGAAAATTTAAAATCTTAGTAAATTAAATTACAGTCATGGTCTATATTCCCTTCCTTTTTTGTTTTATAAATCAAGCTCTGAGAAGCTCATTGTCTTGTTTTATAATGGTTTATCTTGTGAGGTTATGAGGGATATCGGTGACATATTTAACATGTAAGTTTGTAAGAAAATTGGCATTGCCCTCTATTAGAGGGCTACGGAACATATGAAAGAGCATCTCATCGTTTTTATTATGAGTAAGGGCAGTTTTAATCACTTGTGGAGTCCCCACAACATAGGCCAAATCAGCAACAATATTGAGAGATTGAATCAGAGAACTGTTATTTTTTTATCAATTATGGTTGTCTTAGAAGTTGAATTCTTGTAGAATGTTAACAGATAACAGTCATAAAGTTTTATAGAGAAAATGTGAGGTCACAGAAAACAAGAAACATTTTCATAACAATCATGATGACATTGTTACCCTAAATGATATGTAAAAACTTTGTCATCTTTCAATAGTGTCATAAGAATGCAATAGCACATAGTACAAAGATGTACTTTATGTGATACTGTTTGGACCATACAATGTCTGAGCATTTAAAGTATTGTAACATAAATATATAATGTATGCATAATAATCATTTAAGCACAAGTCTTGAAAACATATTTGGGGCTGGGGAATTTAGCTCAGTGGTGCCACTGTCTGCCTTGCAAATTTAAGGTTCAGAGTTCAATCCCTGGCGCACACACACACACAAATTGTATCTTTGAAGCCCTGTATGTTTGGAAAACAATATTTAATATAGTTAACACATCATGAAGCTAGCGATAATGAGTGTCGCAAATTAGGCTGGAACTTCCCCAGGAGGCTTTGTCTTCTTTTTTGTCATTGATCAGTCTAAGTACCTCTGGTAATCATGCAGAAAAATTAATGTTTAATATTAATTTTAGAAACCTTTGTCAACCAGAGAGGAGAGCTGAGACCTGGGAAGGAGTGACTGCTAGTGCCAGGGCTATAGCTCCCTAATCTTTGAGCAACAAGGAGCTTTCAGAAGGAATAGTTTGGGTTTCACAAAGTCACAAGCAAATACATATATTTTTTTCTATAAACTGCATACTCCACAAGGTTTTTCTTGATATATTTGAGCAGTTCTATCATTATCTATCTATCTTCCTAGCAAGGAAAAGCTTTTATATAAAATCCTCTCATAGCGAAAGTATATCTCTTATACTTATAGCCTTCTTTATATATTTTTCTCTATTCTACTCACTATAAACTTCTTGTAACAAACTTGGCTGTGGCCACTTGGATTTAAAAGTGTTCTTCTCTGTTTCCCCCCTCTCCTTTGGTCTCAGATCATTACATTTTTAGATCTGACTAGGTGCCAACAGACTTTCAGTACTCTTATCACCAGCAGAAAGCAGACATAAAAGCGAGTTAATGTTGAAATTATAATTTAAGAATTTACAATGCAATCCAAATTCATACCTGGAAGCAAGTATTACTTTGATCCCCAAACCAGGGAAAGACCCGACTAAAAAGAGAACTACAGGCCAATGTCCTTAATGAATATGGATGCAAAAATCCTTAATAAGATACTAGCAAACAGAATACAGAGGACCATAAACAAGATCATACATCCTGACCAAGTCAGATTTACTCCAGGGATGCAAGGATGGTTCAACATATGTAAGTCTAAATCAATAAACGTAATACACTATATTAACAGAGTCAAGGACAAAAATCATATGATCCTCTCCATAGATGCAGAAAAAACATTTGACACATTCAACACCCATTCATGATAAAAACCCTGCAAAAAATTGGAATAGATGGTCTATATCTCAACCTAATGAAGGCTATCTATGAAAAACCAACAGCCAACATCATATTAACTGGTCAAAAACTGAAAACCTTCACATTAAAATCAGGAACGAGACAAGGATGCCCACTATCACCACTTCTCTTCAATATAGTTCTGGAAACATTAGCCACAGCAAGTAGACAAGAGAAAGAAATTAAAGCAATAAAGATAGTAAAGGAAGAAGTTAAACTGTCATTATTTGCTGACAATATGATACTCTACGTTGAAGACCCAAAAAACTCCACCAGAAGACTTCTAGACTTAATTGACACTTTTAGCAGAGTAGCTGGATAAAAGGTCAACAACCAAAAATCAATAGTCTTCTTGTACACAAATAACAGACTCACTGAGAGAGAAATTTAAGGAAACAATTCCTTTCAAAATAGCACCCCCGCCCCGCAAAAAAAAGTGTCTAGGAATCAATCTAACAAAGGAAGCAAAAGATCTCTACACTGAAAACTACAGCACTCTGAAAAAAGAGATCAAAGAGGATATCAGAAAATGGAAAGATATCTCCTGCTCCTCAGTAGGAACATTCAATATAGTGAAAATGGTAACACTACCAAAACTGCTTTAAAGAGTCCATTCAATGCCAATTGAAATTCCAACACTATATTTCACAGAGCTAGAAAAAAGAATCCAAAAATTCATTTGGAACCAGAACAGACCTAGAATAGCAAAGGCCATCCTAGGCAACAGAGAGATGGCAGTGGGTATAACAATTTCCAATTTGAAACTATACTACAAAGCCACTGTGATAAAAACAGCATGGTACTGGCAAAGCAACAGACCTAAGGATCAGTGGAATAGATTGGAAGATACAAAAACAATTCCAGATGTACTCAGCTACCTCATCTTTGACAAAGGAGCCAACCATCCTCACTGGAGGCAAGATAGCCTCTTTAATAAATGGTGTTGGAAAAACTGGATTTCAACCTGCCAAAGATTAAATTAGACCCTTATCTTTCACCATGCACTAAACTAAAATCCAAGTGGATTAAAGATTTAAATATTAAAAAAAAAGAGTCACTAAAAATTGCTAGAACTCTTGAAGACATTGGCATAGGAAAAGATTTTATGAACTAATCAGTAGCACAGGAACTAGCAGAAAGAATCAACAACTGGTATCTCATCTTATTAAAAAGCTTCTGCACTGCAAAAGAAACCATCAACAGAACTAAGAGATAACCTACAATGTGGGAAAAAATTTTTACCAGCTGCTCCTCGGACAAGGACTATTATCTAGAATATATAAAGAACTAAAAAAAAATCAGCCCCCCAAATATAAAGACCCAATTAAAAAATGGGCATCTGAAATGAACAGACATTTTTCAGACAAAAAAGTAAAAGCAACAAGTAAATATATGAAAAAATGTTCCACATCACTGGTCATTCAAGAGATTCAGATTGAAAACAACACTGAGGTGAGATTCCACCTCACCCCAGAAAGGCTGCTATCAACAAATCAACCAATAACAAATGGTGGGGTTGTGGGGAGAAAGGAACCCTTCTCCATTGTTGGTGGGAGTGCAGACTAGTGCAACCACTATGGAAATCAATATAGAGATACCTCAAAGAGCTGGGACTACAGGTTCCATTTCACCCAGCGATCCCTCTGCTGGGTATCTTTCCAAAAGAATTAAAAGAATCATATCACAGTGACGTATATGCACCTATGTTTATAGCAGCACAGTTTGTAATAGCTTAAACTTGGAAACAGCCCAATTGTCCATCAGTTGGAGACTGGATAAAGAAGATGTGGTTTTTCTACAAAATGGAATACTGCTCAGCCATAAAGAATGAAAAATTAGAGTCATTTGTAGGAAAATGAATCCATATTGAGGATATACTGCTAAGTGAAATAAATAAGTCACATATGTATAAATACCGAATAGTTTCTCTGGTTTGAAAAAATATAATGGTACATAAGATCTTAATGGTATAGTTGACAATGTGAGATAGGAAGAAAGGGGATAATGGCACAGGGGAAGTGGGAAGGGTAGGGGAAAGGGAATAAGGGAAAAGAAAAAAATATGAGAAGATGAAAAAATGGAAATAAAGTATTTGTAAATAGGCAAGGGAGGAGCAGGTGAAGGGAGGGCAGGGATAAGGGGAAAAAAATGAGAGCCAAGACCTGTCATGTAAAGGTACAAGATCCCAATGATGATTGTAACTGTACTGCGTACCTAAAATGTGCCAATAAACTCAATGAGAAAAAATAGAATTTATAATGCAAAAGAAATATTTGAAGCATATTAATTAAGCAAAAATACCAACTTAAACTGGAAGCCAAAAGTAAGTTTAGCAATTAGCTAAGTTTGTAACAATGGACTCTCATGCCAGAGCGTGAACATTTTATGATTAACTCCCTGTTTTCATTGTGAGGTGAGAAGTTGTGTTTTTCTGTTTTGTATTTGTTTCTCCCCAGAGCCGGGATGGAACTCAAAACCTTGCACTTGCAAGGTAGGCACAGAACCACTGAGCTAAATTCCATGCCTTCTTTCTGTTTTTTGTAAGAGGGGTCCCCCTCATTATCAAATTTGGAGTGGAATTCATTGGCCCAGTGATAACCTTTTTTGCATTTATTTATTTATTTTTTTAATTTTATTGAGTTTATTGATACAGTACAGTTACATTCATTGTTGGGATCATGTACCTTTACATGGCAAGTCTTGATTCTCATTTTTTCCCCTTACCTCTGCCCTCCCTTCACCCCCTCCTCCCCTCCCCATCTACAAACACTTTATTTTCATCTTTTCATTCTCTCACATTTTTTTCTTTTCCCTTTTTGTTCTTCCCCTACGCATCCCACCTCTCCTACACCTTTAGCTCCTTTCTTCAAATTTCTAAATGTCAGTAATCTTATTAGAATCTTATGCATTGTTGCAGAATATTCACACCAGGGAAACTATTTGGTATTTATTTACACATGTGTGACTTATTTATTTCACTTAGGAGTATATCTTCAATATGTATCCATTTTCCTATGAATGAATCTATTCTCTCGCTCTTTATGGCTGAGTAATATTCCATTTTATAGAAAAACCACAACTTCTTTATCCAGTTTCCAACGGATGGGCAAATAGGTTGTTTCCAAGATTTAGCT
>NW_022900950.1:29296407-29309716 GCF_012274545.1 Fukomys damarensis
CGCACGCTGCCGGGTGGTCACAGGCAGGCAGGCAGGCAGACAGGCAGCTCCTTTTTTGCATTTAGAACATTTTAATTTTGGCTTGGTCCCTTTATCGTGTTTATTATTTTTGCAGCTCTTTGAAGATGTCATTCCTTGCCACAATTATAATATTTTTGAGTCTCAGTTTTGAGTCTAAGTCTCAGTTCTCACACTTGATAAGCCTTAATCATTTTAGCAATTTTTAAAAATTTTAAGGGATGTTAGGACTCTGACTATCAGCACTGGCTTTTTTTTTTTTTTTATTGAGTTTATTGGTACATTTAGGGATACAGTACAGTTACATTCATTGTTGGGATCATGTACCTTTACATGGCAAGTCTTGATTCTCATTTTTTTCCCCTTACCTCTGCCCTCCCTTCACCCCCTCCTCCCCTCCCCATCTACAAACACTTTATTTTCATCTTTTCATTCTCTCACATTTTTTTCTTTTCCCTTTTTGTTCTTCCCCTACGTATCACTGGCATTTTTGTATGATAGGTGAAGTAAGTCTTGACTATCAAGAGGTAGTATCTATAGATTCATATTTTATTTTGGCTCACACATGAGATTATTTGGTCACTATGTGTCTGCTTTATTTTTTCTTGTGTTGGTTTTCAGGTGTTCTGTAGCTCTTGCCTGGCCAGAGTAGGATAGATGAAGAATCTAGGCTGAGTATACTTTTGAGGCCATTCAAATGTGGGACATTCAAATGTGGGATATATATCTCCCTCTCTCCTAGGATCTGTTATATGCAGACACAGAATTTCCTGAGGAAGCTCCAGGTTGTAAAAGAAATGAATGTGTTTGTCTAGATCCAAATTGGATTCTAGAGAGGAATTTTTGGTCTTTAGGTTAATATTTTTGTAAGAGGGGTGCTGATAGGCACACCAGAATTGAGGAGCTATATGTGTTTTTATTTTTATTTCATAACCATTTTCCCCTGTACTATGGAGCTTTTTAGTCTCATTTTTTATGTTAATCTCTTGAATACTGATGAAAAAAGTCTTTAAATTATTGCATATGGACAATAGGTATTGTATTTATAAAACCAATTTTGATATTTTTTTTATTGGCTAACAAACTTTAAAGTCATTTTTACTTTTACCAGCTAATTTGCATTAGCTCACTCTTAAAATTTATAAACTAAAAGGCATTGGGTTAACATCATGAGAGTCTATTGACTGATAAGTCAACTTAAATAGGATTTTTTGGAGGATTATATTATCCTAAAAGTTAACCCCCACACACGTAGAAACATATATATTAGCCTAAATCACATATAATCTTTATATCACCAAGCTTTAAGGCTTTTATTTGTAAGTGCTCTTTAAGTCTATTAGTTTTTATTCTGTAATGAATTTCCTTTCAGCTCATTCTCTTAAGAGCCAGAAGTTTATAAGGGAAAAAATAAAAGAAAAAGTAAAAATGATATGCGCTCAAAAGTCTTTACTGAAGCAGGTGCAGGTACCTTATTAGTTATTAAATCAGATTAACAGGCAGATGAACAGACAAGATAACATACAGAATTCGTAAAACGGTTGTATTAATTCAGAGTGCACTTTCAAATGTTTATACTGTGGTGTCTAGCCTTAGTAACAATACTGATAGGAGTTTTTTTTTTTTTGATAGATTTGTCCCAGTTTAGCATATTTTATGGGTTTGACTTTTGTTGTCTTTAACCGTTTTTTTGTTTTGTTTTGTTTTCCTTTTCTTTAGTTTTTATTTTATTCTATTTTTTCCAGTCAGATGTTTTTAAGAGACACTGTAAATGTAGCTTACATTGTTTTTCCTTCTTAAAGTTCAACCCATATTGTAGGCAAAGCAGGAGAATTGAAAGTAAAAGAACAAAGTGAGAAACAAATATTCTGCTCCTGCTGACTTAGCAGTTAGGCAGGTAAAAGACCTCTGGGTTGATAAAAGCAACCGTTTTCCTGAAAGTAGCTTACCAGGCTATTCTGTGGCTGTCTGTGTTCCCTTACGAGGAAAGAAGAGTTGGAAGCATCCTTGTTCCTTTTCTGGGCTTGGGAGCTTGGTCCTTTGCACTGATCAGCAGCCACATGTTTAGCCTCACAAGGGCCACCACTCGTTACAGTGAGCGACCACAGGTGGCATAGAGGATGAAAAAGATTCACCAGAAATGGGATAATTAACAATGTGAAATAGGAAGAAAAGGGCTAAAGTTGTAGGGAAATTGGAAGGGTAGGGGAAAGAGAATAAGGGAAAAGAAAAAAATATGAGAAAATGAAGAAATGGAAACAAAATGTTTGTACATGGTTAGGGGAGGAGGGGGTGAAGGGAGGGCAGGGACAAGGGGAAAAAATGAGAACCAAGACCTGTTGTGTAAAGGTACAAGATCCCAGTAATGAATGTAACTGTACTGTGTACCTAGAATGTACCAATAAACTCAATAAAAAAAAAAAAAGATTCCCCAGAGACAAGGCTTAGAGAGGCCCAGAGAAAGGCCCACAGAGGACCTTTTTTTTCTCCCAGAGTCTCCCTAATGCTGGGCACTCTCTGGAGAAACAGCACCTCTCCTAGTAATTTTTTTCACCCTCTCTGCTGCCTGGTTGCTCATCGCTACTCTACAACAGAGGTGCAGCCCCGTCCCTGCACCTGGATTTTTAAAAGGACTGTCATGATCCTGAAGCACTAGACTCCAGCAGTCAGTTCTTAACAGACCCCCCACACATATATTCATCTTTATTTGATCTTTATAGAAGTTCTTCAAATGATATGCTAAGCACAAATCAGGATTTAGTTTAAGTTATGAAATGATGGTCTTAAAACCAGATCTTCTGTGTATGTCTGTGTTTCCCCCTTACGTACACTGTATTTGTACTCTCAAATAAAAAAGAAATAGCATATATATTAAAATGAAAGTCTTTAAAAGTTACTTGTTCTTAGCTTCTGTGTTAATCTGAAAGATCAGTGATACATATTTTCTAAGGTTCTCTTTCTTTCTCTCTCACTCTCTTAGGACACAGATATGTATTATATAGAAAATGACACTCCCGCAATGGCCAGAACATCAAACCTTAATGAAGAACTCGGGCAGGTAAGAACCAGTTTAGGAACATTGGCAACAGTGACATAAGCAGAGGGGGAGATGGGGGTTAGCAGAACTATGGAGAGATTTTGCAAGAATAGTTATCCACGAATATAGTTATAATATCTGAAGAGCTGCATGATATTTGCAAGTATTAATGAATATTTATTTTATATATTTTAAACCTCCCAACCACCCTATGAGGTGGGTACTATATCTTCAATGTGTAGAAGAGAAATGAGAAACTTACCCCAGAATACCTGGCTAAGGAATGACAGACTGGGGACTGCAGATTGTCCAAATCTGGCCATATTCTTCCTTTACTACTGTAGAAATGTCTCCCCCCTCCTGTGTCCCTTTGTGAAGATCAGGTGAAATGTCTCATTCACCTGAGGATTAAAAATGTATTGTATGGAGGTACTTTATTTCTTTTTTATTTTCTCTTTCTCTCTTTTTAAAGAAATACATATTTCTTTATTTCCCCTTTCAAAGATACTGATTTATGTAGCACTGATGAATTTGTCATTAGAGTATTGAAGATCAAATTTGTGTGCCAAATTGTGCAATGAAATAGAATTCTATAGGCAAAATGCTTCTGAGTCTGTTCCTTTGATATTATTTTCCAAATCTTTTTAGAGTTAATGGTGAATCTTTTCTCTGTGTTTTCTTGAACTGTGTACATTTGCAGATGTGCCCTTAAGTTTGTAGAGTAACAAGTGGATTGTGACTAGAGATCATTCCTGGCACAGAGCACAAGTCTCAGCAAGGCCAATGTCACTCCAGATGCATGGGGCAGGAGATAGTACCCAGAGTAGGTCCTGGACTTCCACTCCTCATCCTTGCTGTTGTTGCTATTTTTCTTTGCATTTTCTTTTCTATAAAGGCTTCGTCATTGGTAAAATACTCCTCCTATTAGGATTTGTACATTCTTGTTATATATCAAACTGCATTTGCCTTTTCCAGTTTTCCAGGCAAGATTAATTTGCCTGTCTTCTACATTCCTAGAACAATCTTCCCAAATGTGTATGCAGTGAACTAAGAGATGGGACTGGTTATCCCACACCTGTTTTCTCTTGAGCTCATTGGAGAGCAGGGATGTGCCCTGCATAGCTGGCCCCTGTGTCCATGGGCCCTTCATCCACAGCTTCACTAATGCTGCACTGGAAATGCAGCTGGGCCCATGATGATCACATCAGTGCCAAACATGGACAGAGCGTTTTCTTTTCCAACTCTCCTAAACGGCATTATAACAACTGCACAACATTTATAATTGAAGCAGTCTAGAAAAATGCACATAAGTTCTATGCAAATACTACACCACTTTATAGAAGGGACTTGAGCATCCACAAGCTTTGGTATCCAAGGGGATTTCCTAGAATCAGTGCCCTGAAGATACCGAGGGACAACTGTTTATGGTGTGTGTTGCCTTTGTCAGTTCTGCCCAGGGCTCAGCATATGGTCATTCTCGGGTGCCATTGGACTGCATAATTAAAGACCAAAAGTACTCAAGAAGCTCCTCGGATGAAATCACTCCCTTAATGGGATGTGGAGAAGTGTATTGGTGATTTTCTTCTTGTTGGACAAAATACTTGAATCTGCAATTCTAAGGAGAAGTTTATTTTGGGTCACAATTTGTAGGTTTCAGTCCATAGTTGGTTGACTCTAAGGCAACATGGTGGAGCAAACTTTGTCGCCTCGTAGCAGGTGGGAAGCAGAGAGCAGGGAAAGAGACCGAGAGGAAGGAGCTGACAATCAGACACAGACCCCAAGGTCGCGCCTCTATGATCCACCCAGACAAACGGAGAAGTGTGTTTTAGTAATCTCTCGGCAGCTTCCAAACCAGTCAAGTAGACATTTGGGTAGATATGAATTGTAACTTTAAGGATAAGCTAAAATTCAATAGGGAATTTGATAGCAAATCTTGATGATTTCTTATTATAAAATTTTGATTTTTAATATTTTGATGTAACCTTTTAATTCTCTTTTAAAAAGGCAGAAGGAATTGCTGCTCATTTGAAGGCAGATTCTATTGTATATTTATGCTCCTAGATTTACTCTATATAAAACTTACATAAAATTTATTAACATATAATTAATTAATTATCTAAATTTGATCAGTGTCTGTTTTATACATGTATTGAAATATTATGGTATACTTCATGAATATGTGTAATCATTATATGTTAATTTAAAATTAAGGAAATGGATATGCTAACAACCCCAATCTAATCAGTATACATTGTATGCATGAATTGAATTATCATACTATACTCCCTAAATATGTACAATTAAAATAGAATAAATATTTAAAGAGATTATTAGTAAAACATAAATTACCCCTAGTATACTAATTTTATATTTGTATGCAATATTTAACTTACTTAGCTGCTTTAATAGTTTTTCTTTACTTGGAAGTCCTTTGCTTCAAAAATAATTCTGTGTATTTGTTTACATTTTTTTAAGTAAAAGTACACAATAAGCAATTCATGTTACTAAACTCTCTTCTGTAGAACTACAAAATACTGTTTCCTTAGACCATTTCTCTAGGATCTCTGGAAGTTTTCTAGCATCCATCTTGATTCCTCTCTAGAAAACCACTAAGAAACTGAAGTTTCCTCTGGGACAATCCTGTAATCACGGTCCCTTCCTAACCCATGCCGTAACATCTGAATATGGAATAATGGTGCATATCTTCTAGCCAGATCCTTTAGCTCAACATGGTGGAAACTGGGGCCAAGAAGGAGGATAATTTGTAAGCCTCTGCATGACCAGTGGGCTATGGGCACTAACTAATCTCTCCTCATAGGCCAGAGTTCTTTCCTTCTTCTCCACTATAGTATTGATCTGAGAAAGTATAATTTTCCCACCACATTTACATTTGGAGCATGGCTCTTTTTCATTCAGCTAATACTGTCAGAATGGTTAGTTGTTTGTCTACTTGCTGATGTCCTTTTTCACCTTTGTGTATTGAGACTGTCATGTTTTTAATCTGTTTATCTTTGCATCTTGAAAAATTGTATAACTTATACCAGATCCATTCTATCTTTATATTCATCTTATCTGTGCAGTCACTCTCCCCGCTTTGGTGCACTGCTAGGGATCAAGCCCAGGCCTTGCACATGCTGGGCAAGTGCTCTACCACTGAGCTACACCATGTGTCCTCAAGCAGTATCTTGAGGCATGAAATATAGTATTGAAATACTGTTTGAAAGGACTGAATGTTCTCACTTACAGGTAGCTCCAGGGCTCCGATAAAGCTTTCTTCACATATTACAGCACAGTTTGACTGTAGAATTAACTATATAACAGGTTTGTAACTGACCTAAGAATTAAAGTATATTTTTTGTTAGTTACTTTACTTTCAGGAAGTCTACTCATCTAAATTTAATTAATTAATTTTTTCCTCATTGAGTTTATTGGTACATTTTAGGCATACAGTACAGTTACATTCATCATTGGGAACTTGTACCTTTACATGACAGGTCTTGGTTCTCATTTTTCCCCATACCTTGCCCTCCCTTCACCCCCTCCTCCCTTCCCTATTTACAAAAACTTTATTTCCACTTTTTTGCTTTCTCATATTTTTTCTTTTCCCTTATTTCCTTTCCTAATACAGATTTTGAAAAATACAGAAAGAAAAGCTTCATTTATTGATCTTTGCATCTTATTACACTCTTAGTGTGCATTTCTTTTATTCTTTGATTTAGGTAAAGTATCTGTTTTCTGACAAGACTGGAACTCTGACATGCAATATCATGAACTTCAAAAAGTGTAGCATAGCAGGAGTAACCTATGGGTAAGTGTATTTATGTTCATTACTTACTGGAAATTTCACCTGTATTCTTTCAACAAAATAAATTTATTTTTAGCTACTTCATCAAGTATCTTGATTTTTTGATGTTTATGAGGGCCATAGATATATAGTTACTATTGAATGTATATAACACTTAAATGAGTCCCAGATGGTACCTTTAAACAGTTAAAATAGGATTTATTTCTACAAATACTAACTTAGTAGGAGATCACAGTGAGTCTGTAAATCTATATAGCTAAGCTAATGCTTGTAAGTTTCTTACCTGTGTCTTGATCTGGGTGCCTGTCTTTTGATCCATTTGTGACCAGTGTATTTTCCTCTCTGGCAGGCATTTCCCAGAACTAACTAGAGAGCCATCCTCAGATGACTTCTCGTGAGTACATTCTCATACTTCTTGCCACTTTTGTAGTGCAAAAGTCTTCAGAATGATTGTACATTAGCATTCCTCATCTGAATATTTTATATGTAAATAAAAGTTGCATATATGTTATTTTGAAGAAAAATCAGAATAAGATTTGAACATGAACACAGTTTTAAAAGTCCACACTACACAGCTTTTAACAAAATTAATCTGCCCATGGTCCGGTATTTGCCATTTCCTGGAAGCATCCAACTTTAACTTTTTTACTCTTCAAAAAAATTTATACCTATATTTCATAATAATATGTCACTAATTTAAACATGTTTTAAAGTTGTAGGCATTGGTAGCTTTTTTTTTAACCACAGAACAAGTTTCAGCACATGCTCCTCTATGTGTGACCTGTCCCTGGGCCCCTGTGCCAGCCCTATGGAAGCATTTAACATTTTCCCTATGTCCTTAGCACACTAACTGGCAACCATGACCCTTGAGGTAGGTTTGTTTTCCTTCATTACGTCGAGCATTTAATGAACTACTGGTGAGTGACTTCTGCCTATAAACTTTTCTTACTAATTTTTGGGACCTGTCCTTACACTATTTTTATTATAATTATTTTCCTCTCCCCTCAACCTCTTTGTATTTTTTTTGGTTTTGTTTTTTCATTTCTGTAACAGTTTATTTTTTTATCTTTATTAAGTTTATTGGTACATTTTAGGTGTACAGTACAGTTACATTCATCATTGGGATCTTGTACCTTTACATGACAGGTCTTGGTTCTTACTTTTCCCCATTCCCCAGCTCTCCCTCAGCCCCTCCACCCTTCCCTGTTTACAAAGATACTGTTTCCACGTTTTTCCTTTTTACATATTTTTCTTTTCCCTTTTTTCCTTTCACCTACCCCCCCACTTCCTCTACTCATTCAGACCTTTTCTTCCTATTACACAATATCAATTATGCATTTTAATCCTTATTTATACTTTTAATTTTTCACAACAGAGAAATTATTTGTTATTTACACGTGTGACTTACTAATTTCACTCAAGAGTATGGCCTCAATGTGCATCCACTTACCTATATATCTCTCTAGTTTCTCGTTCTTTATGGCTGTGTTGTATTCCATTTTATAAAAAACAAAACAAAACAAAAAAAACAAAAAACACATCCTATTTATCCAGTCTCCAGTTGATGGGCAATTGGGCTGTTTCCAAATTTTAGCTATTACAAACTATGCTGCTATAAAAATTGGTGAAACATATAGTGCTGTGGTATGATTCTTTTAATTCTTTTGTGAAGATAACCAGCAGAGCAATAGCTAGGTCAAATGGGACTTCTAATCCTAGTTGTTTGAGGTATTTCTACATTGATTTCCACAGTGGTTGCACCAGTCTGCACTCCCACCAGCAGTAGAGTAGTGTTCCTCTTTCCCCACAGTCCCATCAGCATTTGTTATTGGTTGATTTCATGATAGCAGCCATTCTTTCTGGGGTGAGGTGGAATCTCAGTGTTGTTTTCATCTGCATCTCTTGAAGGATTCGTGATGTTGAACATTTTTTTATGTGTTTATTTGCTACTTTTACTTGTTTATCTCTTCATTTCAGATCCCCATTTTGGAATTGGATCTTTATGTTTGGGGGGTCTGATTCTTTTGAGTTCTTTATATATTCTAGATAGTAGACCTTTGTCTGAGGAACAGCCTGTAAAAAATTTTTCCCACATTGTGGGTTGTCTGTTAGCTTTGCTTGTGATTTCTCTGGCAGTGCAAAAGCTTTTTAAAAAGATGAGGTCCCAGTTGTTGATTCTTTGTACTAGTGCCCGTGCTACTGAGGATTTGTTCATAAAGTCTTTTCCTATGTCGATATCTTCAAGAATTCTACCTGACTTATCTTTCAGCAAGTTTAGTGTTTCTGTTGTAATATTTAGATCTTTAATCAACCTGAATTTTATTTTAGTGCATGTTGAAAGATAGGGGTCTAGTTTTAATCTTTGAGAATTTGAAATCCAGTTTTTCCAACACCATTTATTAAAGAGGCTATCTTTCCTCCACTGAGGATCGTTGGCTCCTTTGTCAAAGATGAAGTAGCTAAGTTATGTCTGGAGTTGTTTCTGCATCTTCTGATCTGTTCCACTAATCCTTGGATCTGTTTCTTTGCCAGTACCATGATGTTTTTATCACAGTGACTGACTTTGTAGTATAGTTTCAAGTTGGGGTTTGTGATACCCCCTGCCATGTCTCTGTTGCCTAGAATTGCTTTTGCTATTCTAGGTATCTTTTGATCCCAAATTATTATTTTTGGATTGTTTTCTCTGGTTCTGTGAAATAAAGTGTTGGGATTTCAATCAGGATTGCATAGAATCTGTATAGCAGTTTTGGAAGTATGGCTATTTTCACTATATTGATTCTTCCTGCTCACACACAGGGGATTTCTTTCCATTTTTTGATATCTACTTCATTCTTTGTTTTCAGAGTGTTGTATTTCTCAATGTAGAAGTCTTTTGTTTACTTTGTGAGATTGATTCCTAGATATTTCATTTTTTTGGATGCTATTGTGAAAGGGATTGTTTCCCTAATTTCTGTCTCAGTGAGTCTGTTATTTGTGTACAAGAAGGCTATTGATTTTTGAGTGTTTACCTTGTATCCAGCTACTTTACTGAATCTGTCAATTAAGTCTAGAAGTCTTTTGGCAGAGTTTCTTGGGCCTTCTATGTAGAGTATCATATCATCAGCAAAGAATGACAGTATAACTTCTTCCTTTCCTATCTTTATTGCTTTTATTTCCTTCTCTTGTCTAATTGCTGTAGCTAACATTTCCAAAACTATACTGAACAGAAGTGATGGCAGTGGACATCCTTGTCTTGTTCCTGATTTTAGTTTGAAATTTTTCAGTTTTTCGTTATTTAATATGATGTTGGCTGTTGGTTTTTCATAGAGAACCTTTATCAAGTTGAAATAAAGGCCAACTAGTCCAATTTTCTGTAGGATTTTTATCATGGATGGTTGTTGAATTTTGTCAAATGCTTTTTCTGCATCTATTGAGAGACTTATATGGATCATGTGGTTTTTATCCTTGACTTTGTTAATATAGTGTATTACATTTATTGATTTACATGTGTTGAGCCATCCTTTCATCCCTGGAATAAATCTGACTTGGTCAGGTGTATGATCTTTTTGATGACCCTCTGTATTCTGTTTGCCAGTATTTTATAGAGGATTTTTGCATCTCTGTTCATTAAGGAGATTGGCCTGGATCTTTCCCTGGTTTTAGAATCAAAGTAATGCTTTCAGGAATGAATTTGGAAGTATTGCTTCCCTTTCAATTTCATTGAAAAGTTAAAAGAGTAGTGGCACTAGTTCCTCTCTAAATGTATTGTAGAATTCATCAGTGAAGCCATCAGGACCTGGGCTTTTCTTCATTGGTAAACTTTTAATTACATTTTCAATTTTACTGATTATAATTGGGGTGTATAGTTTTATATCTTCTTCGTTCAACTTGGTAATTCATATGTATCTAGAAATCTGTCCATTTCTTCTGTGTTTTCCATTTTATTAGAGTACAGGTTCTTTAAGTAGGTATTGATGATCCTCTGTATTTCTGCTGGATCTGTTGTGACTTCATTCCTTTTTCATTCCTAATTGCATGGATTTGAACCTCTTTTCCCCTTTTTCATAAGGTTGACTAAGTGTTTATCAATTTTATTTATTCTTTTGAAAGACAAACTCTTTTATTTGTTGATTTTTTTTTGTATCATCCTCTTAGTCTGCATTGCATTGATTTGTGTTCTGATATTTATAATTTCCTCCCTCAGGCTTTGGGTTTGTCTTGCTCTTTTTTTTTCTAAAAGCTTAAGATTCAGCATTAGATTTTTTATTTGAGCTCACTCTTGTTTTCCTAGTATGGGCATTCACTGGTATGAATTTCCCTCATAGACCTACTTTCATTGTATCCCATAGAGTCCTGTATGCCATATTGGCACTATCATTTATTTGTAAAAACTGTGTAATTTCTTTTTTAATTTCCTCTGTGACCCATTGGTTGTTCAGGAGAGTGTTATTCAATTTCCATGTGTTTGTGAAGTTCTTGCAGTTTCTTATGCTATTGATCTCCAATTTAATTGGGCTATGTTCTGGTAATAAATTCTTCATTTCCTTTGCATTTACTTAAACATGTTCTATGAGCTAGTATGTGATCTGTTTTGGAGAATGACCCATGTGCAGCTGAAAAGAATGTATATTCTGATTTTGCGAGGTGGAACACTCTGTAACATCTATTAAATCCATTTGTTCAAAAGCTTGTTTCAATTTGAGTATTTTGTTGATTTTTAGTCTAGATGATCTGTGTATTTGTGACAATGAAGTATTGAGGTCCCCTACTGCAGTTGTATTAGTGTTTATTTGGTGTTTCATGTCCCTTAATATTTGTTTTGTATAGTTGGGGTCATTAGTGTTGGTGCATATATATTTATGATTGTGGTCTCTTCCTGTTGGATTATTCCCTTTACAAGGATGTAGTGACCTTCTTTGTCTCTCAATTAGTTTTGGTTTGAAATTTACTTTGTCTGCGAATAAGATAGCTACTCCTGATTTTTTCTGGGCTCCTGTCACATGGAGAACTGTTTTCCATCCTTTTACTTTCAGTCTATGAGTTTCTTTTTCAAGTAGGTTCATTTCTTGTATACAGCATATTGTTGGATTTTGCTTCTTAATCCATTGTTCCGGTCAATTTCTTTTGATTGGTGAATTAAGGCCTTTGATATTGATGGTTTTAATTGATATGATTCACTTATCATTGTCATGTTATTATCCTGTTGTTGGTTCTTTTTAATTTTCTCCCTCTCCCTTTAAATTGTTGCCTTTTGGATTTCCTTTGTTTGGCCTAATGGAGTGCGACCTTCATCAACTTTTTCTAGGATATTTAAAAAAATTATTTGGGGTGCTGGATTGGTATTCATGAAGTTTCTCATATGTTCTTTGTCATGAAAGTATCTTATTTCTCCATCAATTTTGAAAGATAGTTTTGCATGATACATCAGCCTAGGTTGGAGGTTGTTTTGTTTTAAAGCTTGAAATAACTCACTCTAGGCTCTGATTTGAGGGTTTGTTTTGAAAAGTCTATTCCTTTGGGCTTTCCTTTGCTGGTAATTTGTTTCCTTTTTCTAACTGCTTGGGTTTCCAGGATCTTGACTATGATACCTGTATGTGTAGTTTCTTTTTCTTTTTCTTTTTCTTTTTTTTTTTTTTAATCATAAGTAGCTGGAGTCCTACATGTCTTACTTACCTATATGTCTAGTTCTTTTGCTCTGTTTGGGAAGTTTTCTATCATTAATTCTTTGAACAATTTTTTATGTCATTTTTGCTTTCTCCTGCTTTTTTGTGGATTCCTATCAATCTTATAGTATTCTAATTTGTGTCATCCAGGAGCTGTTGAGTTGATTTCTCATGGTCCCTTATTATTTTTAAGAAATCTCTCTATTTATGGTCACTGACCCCAGTTTGTGACCTGATCTTTTCACTACAGCTTTGTATTTTCAAGAATATCTTTGTACTTTCCAGTTGGAATCATATAATAGATAACCCATTTTTGTAGCTTCTTTCACTTAGTAATATGCATTTAAAGTTCCTTCATGTTTTTTGTGGTTTGTTAGCTGGATTCTTTTTAGTGATGAAAATATGGTAGGCTGAGGCTACTCTGGTTTACCCTCTCTAAAGGATGGGACTTTCCCTGGCTGTGTGGGAGGGAGAGTTCTTGCAAGGTGAAGGTTCTGTAAGTGGACTTGGAAACTGTCTCATCATGAGCTTTCCCCATATGTGTTAGCTCTCTGTTGCTGTGACCAAATACTGTCATAAATGAACTTGAAGGAGGAAAGGTTTACTTTAGCTGGTAGTTTCAGAGGTTTCCATCCATGGTCACTAGGCTTCATCATTTCTGAGCCTGTGTTGAGGCAAAACACATCGTAGTGGAGGAAAGTTGTTCACCTCATGGCAGCCAGGAAGCAGAGATAGATAGATAAAGAGAGAGAGAGAGAGAGAGAGAGAGAGAGAGAGAGAGAGAGAGAGAGAGAGAGAGAGAGAGGG
>NW_022900950.1:29309798-29347416 GCF_012274545.1 Fukomys damarensis
AGAGAGAGAGAGAGAGAGAGAGAGAGAGAGAGAGAGAGAGAGAGAGAGGGAGAGAGGGAGGGAGAGCCCAGAGAGGAAAGGTCCAGGAACAAGACACAGTCTTTAAGGTCACAAACTATGGCCCTCTCCCTTCAACAAGGCCCCACTTCAAAATTTTCTGTCACCTCCCAGTAATACCATCCAACTATGATCTTAACAGTGGATGAATTCACTTGATGAAGTAAGTACCCTCACCCTCATAATCCAGTCATCTCTCCAGGCATTTCTTCATCCAGTGAAGTTGACAACCACAATTAACTGTCACAGTGTACCTCAAAGATACTTCATGTGCCTCTCAGGTACTTCATGATGTCATTTCCTCAATCTTCATAGGATTCCTTGGGGGCATCAGCTCATATTTTTATGTGCTTGCCTTTAAAAGTTGTTGGTTGATTTTTTTTTCTGTCCTGTATTACTTGTTAATACTGTGCAGTATTTATTCAGAATTAAAACTGACATCAGTTATGCTGCCTTCTTCTCTTTTATTGCCTCTGTCTTGACAAAGGATTTAAGGAGAGAATAAAGATAAATGAATAAAGTTACTCTTTATATTTCTTCAGTATGGTAACACATTGCCGTTATATCAAGTTTCCTTTCTGGCCTTAAATGATTGCCCATATACAATTCAGTCATTCCTCTTGTTTGCTTTGAGAGGAACTTCTTGGACTTTATTTTTTTCTGGTAGAAGTTATTCAGGGACTGGCTGAAATAACAAAGTCATAGTATCAGTCCTTGGCTTCTGTTTCTTTCTCTTGTAATTATACTGTTGTTTATGAGAACTTATAAAGTATTTTATTTATGGTAAAAGAAAGGATTTACTATCTTAAGAGTAGAAATAACATACGGTATTCCAAATCTTTAAAAGTGGACTGCAAATCTATGGACTTATTAGATGTCTCTCTCTCTTTTTTTTTTTTTTTTTTTTTTTTTTTTTTTTTGGTACTGGGGATTGAACTCAGGGTACTTGCGCTTGCAAGACAGGCCACCGAACTGCAGAGCTAAATCTCCGGCCCCGATGTGTCTCTTTTTGAAGTCAGATTCTTACTAGGTTTGTGTTATTATAACAGGATTTTTACTAGGTTTGACTTATATATTATATTGAATCGAATACATATATACATATATTTTGTTGTTATTTTCTCTTGCAGTCGGATGCCTCCTCCCCCTAGTGATTCTTGTGACTTTAATGATCCCCGGCTGCTGAAAAATATTGAAGATCACCATGTGAGTCCATCACTTTACTTCTAAGACAATAAATAGCTTATGGTTCCTGATTATTTATATAACATATGTGCATTGTGTTGAAGTGGCAATTTTGGAGCCTGGGAAAAGGAACCATTTCAATTTTTACTGTGTTAATACTTTAGGCAGGTGATTTATAAAAAACTTTGTTGTGAGCCTACATAAATTAGTGTAAAGCTGAGTTTAAGTAGGCAGTGAAGTTATAAAGTGGCACACCGAGGTCAGATCTCACCCCAGAATTCTGTAATAGTTTGGATTTCTGTTGCTTTATAAGATTGTTGCAGTACCTTTTCTTTGCAGCTGTGAATCTAAGAGACCATGTGCTTTGAAAGATCACTGGATAACTTTTGACAAAGATACTTTTAGGAAACAAAAAAGCAAGATATAATAACAGGTAGCATTTGCTGCATTCTACTCTATGCCAGACACTCAACCTGTGTTTCCCTTAGCAGTTGAGACACCTCTGAGAGGTAACAGGAAGTTGCATAAAAAGAATGAATTGGTAAGCTTACAGCCTAAGTCTGTCCAGTTTATTTTTTTTTACAGAGATGGGCTGTCCCTGAACTTCTGAGCTCCATTGGTCCTCTTGTCTCAGCCTTCCAAGTAGCTAGAATTGCAGTCACATGGCACTGTGCCCAGCTTATGTTCAGTTCCTAATTATGACACTGTACTACCTCAACTGTTCTAGTAAACCAGGATTAACTATGCAATTGTATCAATTCATTTTTTATTTAACGGTTACTCTAAAAAATACCAACTTAGAAAAAAGTATTCTATGTAAAAGGATTTTACAAATAGTTAATTAGTATAAACTGGTCTTTCCTGAAAATAATTTCTGAATTTAAAGTTAGATAAACATAAGCAAATTAAAAGCTTGTCTTTCCAAAATTTTGTTAAGACATACATACATTCAAAACTTTGGACTGTGGTTGCATCTCAGTGGTACAGTGCTTGCTTAGCATGTGTGGCACCCCGGGTTACAGCCCCTGAAACCTTTTCTAAATTGTCAATGAGGAAATTCTTTGTCGCAATCAGTTCTCATGTTTTTTAATGCTAAAACACTCCCAGCAGCAATTCTCAACAGTGAGTGTGTGAGGGCTCCCATGTCCCAGGTCAGCAGTTCTGACCAGCACTGGGCTGAGCCTGGGAAGTAAGTGGTCCCATGATCCAGTGAGCACGTTGCAGAAGTCCATGCTCTACCACAGTCTCAGACACCAAGGTAGGAACAGCCACCAGATGTTCTTCAAGTAGCAGGGTAATGTTGCCAAAGACTCTTGGGAGGAGAGTGGTTTTAATCAAAGATGTCAGAAAATCAAGTGTTTTGTGAAGACTTGCTTTCTGAAAGAGGAATCAGGTGTGTTCATTTAATACTCATCTGAGACTGATAACAAAGGTGGTGGGAAGGTGAATGGGAAAAGAGATGGTGCAGGGTGTCATGGAAATACTTAGGAAACTGCTCTTGGTCTAGTTTCACAAGGTTTGTTTCCCAACTATCAGTCAGCGGGTCAGAAAGTAGTGGAGGAAGTAAGGAGGTTACAAAGCACAGATCCTGCCAAGACCCAGCGCCAGGTTAGGAAGAAAGCAAATTGCTGAATCCCCTTTCCAGGAGAGGCTCATTTATCTATGTACTGAGCTAAATTTGGGAAGCCTCATTTACATTAAACCCTTGGCTCTGAGTATGAGAGGCAGAGGAATAAAAAACACTCAAAGGATTTCTGTTAAATGGAGAAAGAAACATAGGACATTGTTAAGAGCTGTCGTCCTCTTTTGCAGGATAGGAACCATGTAGCAAGGGGAGAAGTGATTTCATTTTGTCTTAGTACAGTGGTGCCCCCTCAGTAGGCACCCTGGGTGTTATAATTGCTGAGATGTGAGTAGTGTGGCCATCTAACGCCACCAAATGGTCTCTGTATTCACAAAATGTGGGAAGCCATGGATACTCGGGGCCAGGGGCAAATCCTCATCTGGAGAAGAGATCTTCATGCTGCTGGGATCCTAATTCTTGAAATCTTTTCATACAGTGCATGGAGTAATGTACCCAATGGGTGTTTTTCTTTTTTTCTTTTTTCTCTGAGTTTGTTGGTACATTTTAGGTATACAGTAGTTATATTCATCATTGGGATCTTGCACCTTTATGTGAGAGGTCTTGGTTCTCATTTTTTACCCTTGTCCCTGCCCTCCCTTCAATGGGTGTTTTTCAACAATTTAAAGGCAGGCCTTCCTAGAGCAGTTGTGCATTTGCCAAAACATAGTGGGGTTCCTCTCCAAAGAGAGGAATTTATCTACTACAGAATTTTCATTTTCCTGGGTCATCATTTCTGACTTTCTGGGTCCCTCAGGACTCTTTTAAGCTTAATAGCCAGAATAAGATTTGGCCCTTAGAGATTCAACCTATGGAAAATTTCAAAGGACAGTTCTCATGATCCCTCGATTACAGTGTACACTGGTGACTTTGCATTTGTGGATACATTTCCAAATTGCCAGGAAGCAGAGATAGCTTTCTTTTGAATCATTATGCCTAGGACTTTGAGCTTCAGTTTTTAAAAAAATATCATTTCTATCTATATATTATTTGGATCCTTTGTAGCTACAGTTTGGAGTGCACAACAATTTGAGGCATGTATCATTTTCTGCTGTATCAAGTTCATCAAGTGGAAAATACTTATTTCTGGGTATATAGAATTTTGTGCACATTAAAGACTGTAAAATGAAAGACAGATATTGTGTGACTTCACTTGTATGAGTACAAAGAATAAATAAAATCAGAGTCAGAAATCATGGGAAAGTCTATTAGGGGGAAGAGGGGACAGAGAATTAGGATTTGAAGGGTACAGAGTTTCTGTTGGGGATGATTAAAAAGTTTTGGGTACAGACCATGGTGATATATATTGTGAATTTATTCAGTGCACTGAATTGTACATTTACAAATGGTTAAAATGATAAATATTGCACGTAAAATTTTACTACACCCCCTGCTTTCCAAGATATGCACGTATGCACATGTGTGTATATAAAGATACGTGTATTGTTCCCCAATAAACAACTAGTTCTTCAAAGTTATAAAAAAAGTTTGTTCCAGAAAAAAGTTTATTTTCAAAAACGGAAAAATTTATTTTCAAAACCAGCTAACATATATTACAAACATCTTCAGATTAATTTTGTCTCTTTTCTTAATTTGTTATAGAATGCCAAGTTAGAGAACCAAAGGTAGATGCACGCTGTCATTGGAGTCTTGTTTTTGTTTTTATGAATTTGGTCTGGGCCGTGATTCAAGTTTGAAAGTTGATTTGAATATATGTGTGCTGCTCTTCTTTGTAACTGTCACAAAACATGTCACCTTTAAGTTTATTCTTTTAGATATAAAGTCAAAAAGACTCCTTGTGTTGTTTCACCATGGAACATGGGTAGTTTTTAGATGCAGGGGAAGACAATCTTGAATTGAAGCCCAATTCTCAAAATAAAGAGCTTTGGGGAAAAATATTTTTCAACGGTAGGCGCTGAGGAATTTGTGAATCCCCTAATCTCACTGACTCGAATTTAATGTGTTCTTTCTATTCATGTAGGCTGATAAGAAGTAGCCATGTGAACAGTGGTGATTTGCTTTCATGAAATTCCTCTTAAGTCATAGTGACGAGGGGGAGGGGCTGTGTTAAAATCTTTTCTACAGCAGTCAGCGTGTTTATCACTTAAAAAAAACTTCCCTGAAAAATAAGGAAGCACCTTATGTGCTTACAAATGTGAAAATACAAATTATCTCAAGCTTATAGCTGATTGCTTCTTTAAAAAGGTCACATTAACGACATTGGCATTAAAATAGCCTCACACAAGGAACTTTGTTACCACTTTTGTCTTTGAAAATCATTGTTGAAGTGCTAGTCCATGCAGATAGAGGAGAGCTGAAAAAAAATATATGGAAGAGTTGATTTGTGGATGATAATATTGCCTTAAGAACCTTGGATAGCCAACTGAAATTCACAAAGTTGGTAAGAGCTGTTACAATTGCAGATTAAATCAGCCTTTAAAAAATCATTTAAAAAAAACTTATTTGGCAAGAATAAACCACTGTGAGATGAAATGGAAATCAGATTCCCTCATAGTATAAAAAGCAACAGAAGGTTGGGGGCATAGCTCAGTGGTAGTGTAAGACCTAAAGTCTCACTTCCACTCCAAGGAGCGTGAACAGCCAAAAAGGCCTCTATGATGCTGAGCCCTAAAACCCAGCGAGGCTCCGGGAGCTTGATGGAGAAACCCAGGAGGGAACACCCCAGGCTAGATGGTAAATAGACCTTTATTAGTCTGGCCAGACGGCACTCCCAGAGCCAGGTAGCTCAGAGAGGCAACTGCTCAGGGGCTGAGGTGCTTTTTATAAGGTTTTTCTAAACAAAAAGTCAGTAAATTTACAGAACAAGACTGCAAACACATTGCTTATCTCATGCACGAAATGTTCTATGGTCACCTTTTGTATACCATTCGCCCCTGGACTGGCTGTTAGTCCAGTTAGCAATTAGCATATGAAGAAGCACAGTCTCTGGTCTACTAGCCTGGAGTCATTTTAGCTTATTCAAGTCTTACAGTAGAGTGCTTGACCAGCTTTTATAAAACCCTGGGTTCCATTCTTAGCACTGAGAAAAAAATGTAGTTTATTAAAAAAAGAAAAAGCAATAGTTTAAACATGTCATGCAGTTGTAAAAAGGAAAATTCCTTAGACCAATTAAATTTAGTGGACTCTGAGCAGAGAAAAGCAAAACAAGGCATACCAAAAAACAAAAACAAAAACAAAAAACAACAACCAAAAAAAGAGGGCTAGAAGTAGAGCCCTTGCCTAGCATGTATGAGGCCCCAAGACCAACCCGCAGCATGGGAAGGAGGATGGCTTATTGAAAATCAGACCTGTCTCAGACCAGGTAGGTTCTATAAACTCCAACTAACAATGTAATCTGACAGCGTTTATAGAAAAACAGAAGCGAGGTATAGAAAAACAAACTAATTGGCTATATCTTAATCAATCAACTGATTTTATAGATTAACTAGCTAGTTGGGTATAGCCTAATATTAGCCAATTGGCCTCAGGGCTTCCTGCAGCCAGCTAAAATTCAGTCAGTACGATTAAATTTGATATTGGTTTGGTCTGTTGGTGCTTAGTACAGGTACCCATGGCAAAGTCACAGCCAAATCCATAGCTCACTATTTATTGTATTACTGAACACAGTGCTTCACTTACAGCAGTTACTCAAGTATTTTTTTCTTTTTAAAATTTTTATTTCAATGTAATACAAGTAGATATTAATGAAATATTTTTAAAACACTCCTATAAAAATAAAGCAAAATTTTATAACAAATTATAGAAAAACATTAGTTAATACATCTTAAAAGAATGGCCAAAATGTTAGAGTTCAGGTATTTTTTAAGCAAATAAAAACTAATAAGATAATACTAGGTCTTATTATATGATTTAGAAGCCTTTAGTGAATGATATTCTTAGATAGGAAAGGTAGTGTTAGATCTTTATTTTCCTACTAATTATAAATATAGTATAATTTCAATGAAAATTGTAGGATTATTTCTTTATGAGGAAGATAGGAGCAATCAACTCAATGAATATCTAGAGCAGTTATAGTTTTCAGTGTTTTTTGTGGTAGTGAATGGAGGATGCCCTGCCTTACAGGTATTGAGATTGTTAGGAAAGAGGACAAGAAACAGAGGCTTGAGCTCAAAGGGCAGGTTTATTTCAGAACAAACTAGAGAGGGACCACTTTGGCACTAGAGACTATACAGGCTACTCTCATACAGGCTATAGGGTTTTTATAGGATTGTGGGAACAAGGTGTGTGTGTGTGTGTGTGTGTGTGTGTGTGTGTGTAGTTTTCAGTGAAAAGGAGCTATGGTTACTTGTTAGAGACAAGTCTTGAGGATGCACAGGGAGTTGCGGTTACTTGTCAAGCACAGGGCTGAGTAATGAGGGGAGTTATGGATCACAGCTCTGGTTTCTGGGCCTTATCAACCCATCATTGTACATTTGTAGCAGGTACACAAGCACAAGTGTGGCGGGGGGGTTGATGTGATTCTGTTCAGCTCAGAATGGCAGCAGTCAGATTCTCTCAAAATCGTAAAATTAAAGTTCAGACACATTGTAGAACAGATGCATGTCAGCCGGGTGGAAAGATCAGGGGTGTGTGTGTTTCAGTGATCCCATGTAGGCACAAGCAGGAACACGGGGATGTGGGATATGAGGGGCTAGGGCTGTGGCAGTTGCAGGGCGCTCAGTGCTGCTCTTGGTTCTCCTCTGGGGCATGGGTGGCACTCAGCAGCCAGGTTCTGAGACGTGGAACTGGTGCAGTGACTGCTGTACTGAGTCCCAGGGGATGAGAGTGTGGGAGAACCAACTGCCAGCTGGGAGAGGGCTGCCGTGAAGGGACAGTGGGAAAGGACATCTGACCAGAGTGACGGGAGATGGGCTCATGCAGAGCCTGTGTTGGGTCATGGGGGATGTCGGGTCCAGTTTAGGATCTGGACTCTGCTAGGACAGCCAGGGAACTATCACTGGATTTATAGCAGGGAATGACTTGCATCCAGCCCGAGTGTATAAGGTGTGATTTAAAAAATATAGTGAATGTTAAAATTTTTAAGAATTATGACAATAATAGACATATTCCCATTGATCCCGTCAAGATACTCCCCTTCACTTGAATACTTATTTCTTCACCTTGGCCACTTTCTGAAGCAGTTCTGGAAGTCCTTTTTCCTTAATGTCTTTGGCTGTACTGTTACGAGTGCCTTGATATCCTGAATCCATTCCAAATGTTTACCTTCAGGGTCATTTTTCCTTTAGAGAAGAGCCAGAAGTCACACAGTGCCGTCTCTGGAATAAGGTGAATAAAGACATACTGTAATGTTTTGGGGAGGCTGCTTTTCCATTGGATGGCGCTAGGCAGCAGCATTTTTAATCACACCTCATAAAGATACTCACAGAAGAAGATGTCTAGAACTGCTTTAGAAAGTGGCAAGAAGGGTGGCATGTGTGTATGAAGTGAGGGGGAATATTTTGAGGACGATTAACAGCCTTATATCTTTTACTGTAGTCATTATTTAAGCATTCACCATGTATTTGATTACATCCTGGACATCAGTATTGTAACTGAGGGGCTAACGTGGTCTGTTGCTTGTAGCCTACAGCCCCCTGCATACAGGAGTTCCTCACCCTGCTGGCTGTGTGCCACACTGTCGTTCCCGAGAAGGATGGAGAGGAGATCATCTACCAGGCTTCCTCCCCAGGTGAGGGCTCTCGGTGGCTGTGCCGTTCCAGCCCCTACCCTGGAGGTGATTTGTGGGAGAGGTAGGGCCTGCTGGCTTCATACCACTTCCAGGTTGGACTGCAGGTGTGAAATGTGCCAGAGCCTGTGCTGGGCTCTCCTGACTCTCTTGATGACCCTTTGATGGCAGAAAGGATCTCGCATTTCCCAGCAATAGTTATTGGGCTCCACAGAGCTTTCCAGGGAGAACAGGGCTGCATGGGCCACATGTTGTGGATTTCCACTGCTGGGGGAAATGTGTATTGGAGCAGTTGCTCTTTTCCCACTTCTGGATATCTGAATCTCACAGCGCTACAACTAAAACATGGCCTTGCTTGGAAGAGGTGCTTAGTCAGAGTGAGTACAATATCAGGTTGATTAGGAGAACGTGATGCCAACTGAAAGCAGTGGGAGGCAGATCATTATTCTCCTGGGGAGTTAGCTCTCAGCCCATACCATCACGTCCTATGGAAGGGCTCACTTCAGGCCCAGGTAGTAGGAAGAGCAAGGACTCTTGGCCCCTGGGTCCTTACTAATGTACAGGAACTCCAGGCTTCCTTAGCCACGGGAGTCTTAGTTTGAAAAATGGCCCTTCACAGAAGTCTGTCACAATGCAGGCTAAGTTAGTATTTCACCAAACTTCTGCTTGACAGATGAAGCTGCTTTGGTGAAAGGAGCTAAGAAGCTGGGCTTCGTCTTCACAGCCAGAACACCGTACTCTGTCATCATAGAAGCGGTAAGAGCCAGATCTGTGCGCATTCCAGACCCCCCACTGTTTTCAAGACTGTATCTTTGAAATTATGTGAATGCCATGGCTACATTTTTCTTTTTCTTTCAGTGAAAAAAAAAATAGACTCAAGACACCCAGTCGTTGGGTCTTATGTCATTGTATGAGCTTATTTTGCATTGTTATAAATTCTCCTTTAAAGATGCTTCTCTATAAGTCTTCAATACACTGATGTAATATATGGCAAGGAACTTTGCAGGTCTTTTCTCTAAAAGTTGGGAAAATGGCTTCATGTCCCGCATCTCTGAGGCAGGTTCCGTGTTTCTCTGTGGCTGCTGTGCCCAATGGCTCCTACTCAGTGTGCCCTCGGTCCGCAGGACTTCAACTCTGGTTGTGAGAGACGAAAGTTAGAGCTTAAGATCTTTTTTATTTATATTGTTGTGTTTCCCTCCTGACATCAAGGAGTTTCTGTATTTTTCTTTCTTTCTTTCTTTTTAGCTTTCCTCCCTGTGGACTAGTGGCAGAAATTTAGTGATAGGATAATTGAGTATCCATTATTCAAAATGTTTGAGACCGGAAATGTTTCAGATTTCATTTTCTTTTTCATGCTTTGAAATATTTGCATTCCTATAAAGAGATACCTTGGTCTAGATACCCAGGTCTAGACATGAATGCATTTATGTTTCCTAAATACCTTCGCCACACAGTCTGAGAGTCATTTTTATAGTAATTGTAGTGTGCCCCTGTTGTGACTGTGACTGCTCCCAGGAGGTTGGTGCGGGATTTTTCACTTGTTTTGGCATGTCAGTGCTAAAAACGTTTTGGAGTTTGGATCTTCACATTAGGGACTCACAGTCTGTATCAAGAATAAAATCAAATAGGGCCGGGGATTTAGCTCAGTGGTGCTGCGCCTGCCTCGCAAGTGCAAGGCCCTACGTTCGATCCCAGGTGCAAAAATAAATAATTAAATAAATAAAAAGAATTAATCAAATAGACGGGCAGCAGGTGACAGTAGTGGTTAGGGCTGGCACAGCACTGCTGTTGTTACTGAGGATCAACTAAAAGGGCTGTGACTCTCTGTGGCCCAGGAGGGCCGGCTGTTAGTCACTATCTTCCGTTGCTCTCCTCTCAATTTGGAAAAACTGATAGATCATTACAGTTTTTAGCTCATTCTTAAGTCGCTAGTCCTATTTAATGAACTTGAAGTTTACTTCCAAGTGGTATAATAAATTGATATTGTCCTGAGGTGACAGTAGTTTTTTCCTTTTACTTAGAAAATACCCAAACCTATAATATATCATAGCTTTTGCAAAGTGCCTATCTCCTGGTGTCTTCAGTTTCTTTTGGAGTACGGAGACCAAACTGGTTTTATTTTTACTTTATTTCAATCAACAGAGGGAATTTAGCTAAAGGAAATATGCATTCATTATTAGTGGAATGAAGTGCTGATTGAATATAGAATTTCTCTCATAGTAATTGAAAGAAAAAATGAGTCTTTTTCTCCTTTGGGTCGAGCAGACTTTCAACCCTGATGGTAGGATTTTCAGGTGGGAAGAGTGAGAGGCTGGGCAGGCTGAGTGTGAGCAGAGGAGCTGCTTGTGCTTGGCTCGTGGTGCCAGGAAAGCAAGGGAGCAGAGAACCTATGACATGTCGTCACAGTATTAGATGCTGGACAGGCTCCCCTCTGCTATGCTATTGAAATCTTCTGTCCTGTTTCTGGGAGTAAAAAAAAGATGGCCTGATTAGTCGGGCCTCAAAAGTATTAATTAAAAATCCTATTCAACCATGAATTCTGGGCTGTAATTGATCCACAAATTCTCCAGTTGACCATCAGCTACTTCCACGGAGGGTCCTTCCTTACCTACCGCCGTGATCACGGACACACATGCGCTGTGTGTGTGGGGGCGTGAGATTGGTGTGATAGAGAGGCAGAGAGGAGGTTGGTGCTGGCAGTGAACAGGGAGGGCTTTTCTGAACAGGGCCAGACAGAGTGGGGGTCAGCTGGGGAAGAAGGGAATTGGGATACTCAGAGGTGAATTAAAGACTGACAAAGCTCTATTAAATGGAAGCTGGGGGTGCTTTAGGATCAGTGAGGTGGGGTGCAGCACTGTGGTGGGAAGATGTTTATAGGTTCAGTCACAGACTTGGTAATTTGTTATTTCATTGATTACTTTTGTTAAGCCTGAGAGACTAACACTGTCACCATTCATAAGAAAGTCACCTACTTAGTAGCAGTAACTGGATTCAAACTGATTGCGATGTTATTACATTTAAAAATTTGAAAATGGCATGCACACAATCTACAATGTTTTTCAGATGGAAAAATTGTGAATATTGATGTTCTAACTTGAGAGAATTCAAAGAAAGGGCATTTCATTGTTAATTGCCCTAAGACCAGGTGCATATTCATAATCCTTATGTGCAACTCTAAAGCACCAAATCTTTGAATTCCAAGTTTTCCCTCTAAGTCTGGGGAACAGTCTTTTGGCATTAAAAACTAATAAGAACTGACAAGAGCCTATTTATGGTCATTATGACTCATTCAGTTTTATAGTCTTACGTTTTCGAGAAAATTGAGTGCTCTCACCCTACTGGGGACATATGCTAATAAGATATATGCATAGGCTTTTATAAAAATGTATAAAACCCTGAATTCATAAGCATCACTGGCCCCAGGATTTCTGAGGGTGCTGGGTCTTTTAGCGTCATCTTTTTGGCTGTCCCAGTCGAACCTTAAGAGCCATAGAGATAACTGATGAAAAAGAAGCTTCTACTGTACCAGAAGAGGGCACTGTGATCCCACCAGATTGTGAGAAAACTGCTCCGGGTAAAGAGGTGGTTACAATACAAGGGTCTAGAGGAGGGGAAGAGTGTTTATAATTGAGGGCAGATACTTTGAGATACTATTTTGCACCTCAGGTAAAAGCCTGTTTTTCTTACTGCAGATGGGACAGGAACAGACATTTGGAATCCTCAATGTCTTGGAATTTTCCAGGTATGTTTTTCTTTCAAACATTTGAAATTTTAACATCTATTTAACAACTTCATGTGCATATTTGCATAATTGTTTGGATTAGTACATAAGCATTAAATGTGGTAAATATACCTCCATTAACCCTTTTCTCCTTGGAATTTGTGACTTCAGTGAAATAAAGTGAAGTTGATCATTTCCCTTTATTTTTTTCCCAAAGGGTTGCATACACTTCCGTGTCTTCCCTTCCCCTTACCCCTCCCGGGCCTGGTGATCTTGCATAATCAGGGGCAGGTGCATGCATCTACAAGGATAGAGTGTGTGAGTGTTTTTATCCACCTTTGAGATTGTGCCTCCTGCCACACCTGAGAACTTCCCTGGGGCCTGCGAAGTTGACAAATAATGACAACTCAGATCAGTTTGTTCCATTAGAGGCCTTGTCCATGTAGGGCAGTTCTCTTGTACACATTCCAAAGCATTCTCCTCAATTCAGCTTTTTTTTTTTTTTAAGACCTAGAAATATCTGTTGGATTCTTTTGTTCTCCTGGAGCATTCATGGTTTGTTATGAGGAACCACATCTTAATGCTAGTTTCTTTTTCCCACTTTAAAATTGATGGTTAATGCTAGAGTGAGGTTTTATTGCTATCTCAAAAGCTTGTTTTCCTATTATTGACATTTAGAGGGTTTTTCAAGAACCTTTATTAAGTGATTAACAGTTTGTTCTGTTTTATAAGATGTTCAATGAAGGTCAACTTTTATCTCATTATGGGAAAGTCTTTCCAGTTCTAGTTTTTACTTTGAGGACTTTAAGCTTGAATGTGGTGGGTCAGAAGCCCTCAGACATTCAGTGGGAGAGACAGGATGAGTAATAACAGAAATAGTTCATGTAGGAAGTGTGTGGTCAGAGACATACTACACATCTCTCTAGACTTTATGCTGCTCCCAAAAGTTTATTATTGGAGGTTGCTTTGTGGCTGCATTAACTGGAAGCATCAGTTAATGATCACTATAAAGGGAATTAGATAAAAACAGATGAATATGAATAGAGATATGAGGATGTATTTTTAAAAGACCATGGAATAGGAAGAGGAAACAGAGATATCATTTGTGGTTGTGGTGGTTCTGTTTTAATCGACTTGTCGTTTTCCTGGTACAACTTAATCCTGTGGTACTCTTTTGGGGTAGTTGGTGGTATTTGCTTTATTCATTGAGAAACTGAAACACAAGTTAGAGAATTATGCTAAGGTAGCTGAGGAAGGATTCAAACCCAGATAAGAGAGTCTGCAGGTCACGATGTCTAAAATTATGCAGAGCTGAAGACCTGATGTCCCTATTCTTTGGAGCTTATAGTCCAATAGGAATCATCAGATGAAGAGACCATAAAGATGGGTGTCTGGGTCCACTGGGGTTGGGGTATATTTCAGAAGTTTGAAATGCCAGGGAAGGGGTAACTAGAGTGGACAGGAGAGGAGAATGGTGAGTCTTTTGCACAGTAAGCCTGGTGTGGTGTACGAGAGGGTCAGTTCGAGGTGAGGCCAGCCTGCCAAAGTGGGTAAGAGCAAGAAGAGGAGGAATTTGGGCAATAGGAACTGTAGAAGCCCAGAGAGTGGAAAATGGATCATGATGAGAGATGTGTGAGAAAGTGAAAGGAGAGGACAGAAAAGGACCCCAGGCTGAATTGGGACCTTCTATTCATTTATAATTTCTCCCCATAAAACAGACCAGTGACAACTTTTTGTTTCTTACAGTGACAGAAAAAGGATGTCTGTAATTGTCCGAACTCCTTCAGGACAACTTCGACTGTACTGTAAAGGGGCTGTAAGTATCTACATAGCATCTCCTAAGCACAGGGTTGTTGGTTACTTCTTAAATCTGCTGCTTTTCCTAACTGCTGATCCCCTCACCCCCTAATCCTTTGCTCAAAGTTGAAAAAGTGCTTCCAGGCCTGATGTCATGGTGACAAGGCCACTGGACATACTGTGGTTTGAGGCAGCATGGCAGAGGCAGTTAGTGCACAGTGAGCATCCAGTCGAATGTTGGTTTCAGAAAGAGCAGCTTGTTGTGTGAAGGCAAACTCCATGGAGGATGAATTCTGATACCAGTTTTATCCCCAATATCTTGTGACTCCATAAAGTAATTTGCGCTGGCCCAAGACACGAGTCTGTAAGTGGCCTGGTAGATGGTGCCTCTCTGACAGCTATTCTTCCCAAAAGCTGTGATTTATTTTTTACTCATTGCAGTAGGCCTAAGGGCAGTATGCATGTGTAACCACATTTTTAATCTTCCTTTGATCAGTTTCCCCTAGTTAGGCATTTGGTCCTGTCTCCCACCTGGTAATCAAACCCAAAGGTGCTGTCTCTAAGGAAAGATGTTATTATTTATGAATTTTGCTTGTAAAATTATATCCTGTTAAATGGTGGTCATATGGGTTGAAGAAAAGAACTTTTAAGCTTATTTTATGAGACTGTGTCAAGCATATGATATTATCACAGGGTCAATATTGGTTGAAAAATCTCACTAAACTTTACCAGTTGTGGGGAAAAAGGTGGTTTTATTTTAGTACAGTAGGACTAAGGATTTTCAAAAATGAGTAATGCATGGGACTTCTAAAGGCATTGTATCTGGACCCGTAAAAGAATTCTGATTTTATGATAGCAACTTCTGTTAAAATCATTAAGATGTGTTCTGTGTTACATTTTTAAAAATGAATAGTTATTTTCCATTGTGTTCTCAATATTCCAGCAAGTGAGGTGGCAGAGAGAGGAAGGCAACAAATACAGAACAGTACAAATATGAAAGTGCTGCCAGGGCATTTTATTTTTATAGAATTTAATTACCATATCTCCAAACCTGCCTCCTAAGCCATACTTGTTCTTAAAATCAGTGTCTGGATACTCTGCAGTGTACAGCATATTTGATGGATTATCTCCGTCCAGACCCACACCCCTGCCTATCAGTCATGCAAATCATCACAGGTGATGGGCTGTATGAACCTGTGTGTTTCTCGGCAGGAATGGGTTCAGTTGTGCCTTCTGTGTTGTGCCTTCCCTGTTAGGAGAACTCCAGTGTCTGCAAGCATGGGTGTACTAGAGTAACTTAGGTTGCATATTTTTCTCTTACTCTTTCTTCATGGAAAACCTCTAACATTTCTGTATTACAGGTTGAGACCACCTCTAATCCAGAAATTCAAAATGTTCCAAAATCTCAATCTTTTGAGCATTAACATAGTGGAAAGTTCTACACCTGACCTCATATAAGTCAAAATGCAGGCACAGTAAATGTACTGTGTAGAATCATCTGCAGGCTGTGTGTATGTGGAGCATGAATGAATTTTGTGTTTAGATGTGGGTCCCAACCTGTAGATGTTTCATTATGTATGTGCAAATCCTATTCTAAAATATGAAAAAAATCCAAAATCTATACTACTGCTGGTTCCAAGCAACTCAGACAAGGGATACTTAGACTGTACACACTTTAGGATGAGGGTTTGCAAATTGTTGGTGAACCTAAGCACTGTCGTGTCCTTGATTATTCTGCTTGGTCCTAGGGTGTTTTTACTTGGCTTTTAAGGTACATAACAGCTTTTGGTTTTGTTGGGCATATCCAAACCCACTTTTTTTCAAAGCTCGTGCCTCAGCCAACCAAAGACGCTAATCTTACTCACTCAGGTATTTTCATGTCCATTAGATAAACACTATTAAACCAAGCCACGTTTAGCATGCTGACTGGGAGATTTCCTGAAGGGTTTGCCAGTCACAATCAGTGTTTCCCTATTTTATAGGATAATGTAATTTTTGAAAGGCTTTCAAAAGATTCAAAGTACATGGAGGAAACGTTATGCCATCTGGAATATTTTGCCACAGAAGGTAAGCAAAATTTGGAAATGTTTTTGGTCCTTGAAGCTGTGCTTTCAAGTGTTTATGGCTGATGCTTGAGTAAGCAGTCTTGTTCTGAATATGCGTTTCCTTTTAGGACACACTTGGCTTGCTTCATAGGAGTATATTCCTCAAGGGCCTACCCTGTCCTCTCCAATTGCCACATTTTGTGCCTGTGGCAGTGACAAAATAAGTGGCCTAGTCTGAACTCAGTTACCCAACGTGATTCTGCTAACTCATAACCAGTCATGCAGCAGGAGGTGCAGGCTAACTCTGGACATGTGGTATCATCTTGTCCCTTTCTTAGAAAACTTGTTGTCATTTCCCTGTGCCTCTCCTGTTATTCTTATGACACTGGCTAATCCCACTTTAAGGAAACAATTCACCAAACCCACAGAGAGCAGGAATGGTGCTTTCTAGAAGCCACCAGACAAACCTGGTGTCAGATTTTCCTGCTTGTGGGTGCGATGATAGCTGGAGCCATGCTTCAGTGCTGCTGCTGCTGCTGCTCTCTGTGTGGAGTGTTCCTGTGCCTGCACGAGAGCATTCACATGAACGAGTGTGCACACATACGTGCTTACCCACGGGCATGGCTGCCTGAAAACTTGGCTCTTTAATGTGATTGAATGCTGAGCTTTTTATTGCTGTCTTGAAACATACTTTCTCTACTTGAAGATTTCTGCCTCACATACGTGCACTGTGCGTGGCACCTGCACCCTCTGCTGTGCAAAATTTACAAAATTTATAGAAGAGTTGGTTTATTTCAGAATATAGTGGAGCCATCTTTAAATTCCCTCTGTAGATATGTGAGTGCTGAATTAGAATGACCTAAAAAGCAGACTATTTCTTTAATTATTTGAGCATGCGGATGTAAGAGGAAGCCACGTAATGTCTCTTAGGATGTAAATTACAGTATCCTTTCTGTCCGCATTCAACAGTGCCTGTTTTTCAGGCTTGCGGACTCTCTGTGTGGCCTATGCTGATCTCTCTGAAGCTGATTATGAGGAGTGGCTGAAAGTCTATCAAGAAGCCAGCATCATATTGAAAGACAGAGCTCAAAGGTTGGAAGAGTGTTATGAGATTATTGAGAAGGTAACCACACTCAGGATAGTCTTTCTGTTCCTACTGAAGAACCTCACTGCCTACTGAACAAGGCTTTGAATAGGAATACGTCTGCTGTACAGTTATGCTTTCTTCTCTCTAAATGAATCCTTACCTTTGAATCATATCTTTGCTTTAGAATCACTTAGTATTCAAAGATCCAGCCACCTTCAGCTAAACATTAATGATGTTTTAAGAAATATTAGGTCAAAAACTGCATCAATTTCTTTCTGGGTTTGCCTAAGATTCATAAGGTCAGGTTACCCTATTGAGTCATGTGAGGCTATTAGGTCACCCTATTGAGAATGTCGTATAGTAGGCTGGTTAGATATTGGAGAAACTTATTCTAATATTATTTATGCCCTAGTGGTGCTATTCCATATTGCCTACATCATTTTTTGTTGTTGTTGTTGTCATTATTTTCAGTTCAACTCAAGGCATTAGTTCATTTTGAACTTATTTGGATTCCCTGAAATTTAGAAGCTATGTTTTAACTTTTCTCCTTTGATGCCAGCAGCCATGGAACCATCTATTTTCCAGTATCTAAAGTACACCTAAAGCCATCACCCATTTGCTTTTTTTCATTCCTTCATATTTTAAAATTCCCCTTTGCTTTTTCTGAGTTTTTGCTTGGGCTTTATATTCCGTTGTTCACATTCAGTCATTGTAATGGAATCCTAGCAGCCATGATACTGAATTCAAGCATAGATTTTGCCCTGCTTTTCTTGTTTAGAAAAAGATGAGTTAACTTCATCAGTTTGCTCGAGCAAGGCAAAGTTCTAAACAGAACAGCATTCCTGATGGAAGATGGTGCCTAGAGCACACCTCATGTGCAGGCTGTATTTATAGCAAGACAAAAGAGAGTGACATATAGAAGCCATTGGGTTGGTTTCAGTCGGCATTTGCCGTATATGGACATGTTTTGTTCCCTGATTGGCTGGAAGCTCAGCTTCTGTGATTGGTTTCAAACATATGCCTTTTGGTTGGATTGCAGTTTGCTTAGCGATCTAGGTAATAGTTCTCTACCGTAGAGAGTTCATTTGGGGCCAAATTTTATAATCTATATACAGAGACAAGTTTAGGCCAAATTCAACACTAGAAATATCCAAAATTAACTTTTACAGTCAGAAAAACGTAATTAAATGGGTACCATATCCATGTAGTACTAAGCATGTGGTGGGTGCTCATTAGGTAGCTGGATTTCCCCTTGGTCTAATCATAGAGAGCTAAAGTGCTGTGTCATAGACTCAGGGAAGGCAGTGAGGGATGAATGGGCCATCTGTACAGCAGCTTCTCTGAACAAGGCCAGACCCATGCACAGATCTCTTACTGTTATACCTGCAGATAAGAGTATCACTAGAATCAGTTCTTCTCTTAAGTGCAGCTTGGTGCTTTACTTATCAGAGGAATGGCTTATGCACTGTTAAGTTGGGATAATCACTTCCTTGTGCACTCTGGATGCTTTCTATCCTGATGTGCTCAGAACCAAGGAATGAAAGACGAGTGCTAGTTGCCTGTGTGTGTGGAGAGGTGTCAGCCTTGTGAATTGTTTGGAGTTCCCCACACCTAGATATCATTAATCACCTAACGGACTGGGGCTTGGTGTAGACGATTAAGTTAACTGTCTCAGAACCTTTTCATTGGCTTTGTCAGAGTTGTCATTAATGCTGTTCTTGACTGTGAATTAATCTAACTGAAGACGTTTTTCAACCTAGAATTTACTATTACTTGGAGCCACAGCCATAGAAGACCGCCTTCAGGCTGGTGTTCCAGAAACCATAGCAACTCTATTGAAGGCAGAAATTAAGATATGGGTGTTGACAGGAGACAAACAAGAAACTGCAATTAACATAGGTAATCAATTTTAAAAGTGATTTCTTAGCACTGGTGTTCATTTTTGTAAGCGTCTTGTAGACATATCTAAGTGTTTTAGATAATATTATGTGGAAATCTTCACTTACAGGATCAGAGAGTTTACCCAAATTCAGGGATGTTGCTCTTTCACATGCTACCTGCCTGTTACAAATACTGGAACCATCATAGCTTCCTGAAAAGAATGAAACACACTTGGAATATACCATTTGAATTGAAAAGTTGGCTTTTCTAATTTCTTCACAAAGTTTCACTCTGAGAAGCTATTTATACTAGATTTAAGTATGCATCATTGTTATAATTATAACCAATTTTAGTAATTTTACCAATGGATATGTTTTTCTGTGAGTTTCATATCTTTCTCTTCCCCATTTTGGATGACAACCTTCCTTGCTGAACTTCACAGAGGTGGAAATTGAAGAAAGGCAACTTAACTCAGAATCGCTGTGTTAAAGAAGCCCAATTTAAGCTTAAAAAGGAGTTGAAGCTAATTTTTTAAAAACTGTAACTTGGATCATTAGAAATATTTTGAAATAGTCTCTACTTAGGTCATCATTATGATACTGGACCTGGTACAGAGGTGGTAAAATGAATACAGTTGTACAGTACAATGTCTTTATGGAAACAGTCTCTATTATTGCTGCTTTTAGAAGAAAACATGTTAGAAACTGTGAAGATTTTTAGACTGCAGTTCTGTTCAGAGTAGACTCCTTGGGTTAAATATTTGGGTTTTGAGGCAACCCTTTCCTCAGAACCTGCTGTTTTGACTCAGTAACCTCAGCTGCAGATAATACTTACCCTTGGAGTGAATTTTATTTATTTTTTTAAATAGAGAAATGCCATGTAATCATTTCTTATTGGTAAGGCTAATTAAGTGCAATTCAGTTTACTGAACAACAGAAGTTCAAGTCACAGAGAATGATATAGGTTTTTATGAACATTCTTGAGGCAACACCTGTAAACTTTGTCTCTGATCTGTGTTGTTTGTCATTCAAGTGCATGGTTTAGGGCAAGAGTGTGATGATAACTCAGTGCAGACCCATCATTGCTGCTAGAAAATAAAACCCCCAGGCATATCCCTTTGAGGACCTGTGAGTAGCATCTTCCTAACTGAAGAACAACACATTTACTTTTTGTGTGCTTTCTGTATTTGTGTATAGGTTGCTCAGGTGTTGTTTCCCATTAAAATTTGCTCTAAAACACCTATCAATCTATGGCCCCTGTTCATCATAGAAAACGTAACTGCTGCCCTGAAATGCTTACCTAAAACTTACTTAATATGATGTGCTTTCTGACCTCTTAAAGTGATATGGAAAAAGTGGATATAACCCCTCAGTTAAAAATGAGCATAGTGATAACCTTTTTAGCTCCCCAGATCTTGAGTGTTCCTACTGGACTAATGCTGTATGCATTCTCCTTGCTCCAGACTTAGCTTCTGTAAGCATTTGACTTGTCTGCTGTGGAAGCTCATGGGGCACCTGTCCATCACCCTGCCCCTTGGGGCACTCATGACCCTTTCCTTGCTTTGTTTTGTTACACTGGAGCCTATTTGAGCTCAGCTGGAATAAACACAAGGGAAAGCAAAGGGCTGGAAGTCAACCCAGAAAACAACAATGGGAGTATTAGTTGCAAAGGAGAATTTTGCTGGCATTGGTAAGCCTGCCCTGAGCCTTATGCCATAACTGACCATCCAAATACTTTTAAAAACGTTGATTATTTTGTACTTTATCAGTGAAGGTATAGTAACATAACATGTGTGATGTTGGTGCCAGAAGTAGTCACATCTGTTAGCTTTTTCTTAAATGATCTTTCATAGTGAATCCTCCTCAAGACCACTCAAAGATGGTGCCTCCTACTTAAAAGCTGATGAGGTTGTCAAAGTCTTTATGTTTATACTGGAAGTTTTATCAACTTCTATTTTATCTAGTGTTATCATTCACATTTGAACTCTTCTTTGATGTTAGTCAGTATGTATCTAACGGTTAGGGAATCAGAGTTCCTTAAGGGAACTAGGCCTGGATTATTCAATTATTAATCTACCATTAGAACTCAAGCTTGTAACCCTGAATAGTGCTGAGGGATTAAGTGTCATTTTCTCATTTAGGTTATCTGTTGAGCCTGCAAAAGAGCAAGTAGGCTCAGGAAAGTAGATCTGTCTAGACGTTTCATTAGAGTTACTTTTGAGCCACAAGTGGCTGGTATCAGCAGCATGAGATCATTCTCTGGATAGAGTATGGGGGTTTGAATTGCTTTTAGTTGTATAGTCCTTTTTTTTTCCCCTGGTAAAAGCAACCATATTGATAGGCCTCCTGGAACACTGTATATGTTAGTGCATTCCATGTGTGCCTCAGAGCATCTAAAAGGTATTTGAGAAGAGCAGCACTTAAGTACCTGGCAGTTCTGTCTCTAGGTAGAGGTAGGGAGAGACAGCAAATTGGTAGTGTTTGGCTAGTGCCAGTTCTGAGGCTGCAAGTATTCCCTGAAAACTATTTTCTGTCTTTCCATGTGAAAACTGTTCAAGTTCACAGAAAAACTTGGAGTTGTTCAAGGTTCTATTTTACTTAAAGACTAAACTAGATTGAACACCCTTTATGTCCCAAATGCTTAGGACCAGAAGTCTTTCAGATTCTTTATTTTATTATTTTTATTTTTGAATATTTGCATCAACATTTCCAGTTGAACATTACTAATCCAAAAATCTAAAATCCAAAGTGCTCCAGAATCCAGAACTGATCGGATTTTGGAGTATTTGTGATTTTTAAATTTGGGGAGTAAGGTGCTCCAACCTGTACTAGATCTCAGGGCCCTTGACTTCTGGTGCAGGGATTATGTAAAGAGATTCACATAATTTTCACAAAAACTGTTACCTGAAATTTGAATTAAAAGCCATGTAAAAATTGTACTGTATTTCATCCATTTTAATATGCTTATTGTTTTTTCAACCTTTGGATAGCCCTGAAATTGGGATATGTTTAACCCTTGATGCTTACACTTTTAATTGGCAACATTTGCTACTTGTACATATAAGAGTTCATCTTTAGATTTGATGACATTTGTTATACTTTGTTTCGGGGGTAGTTAGCTCTCTATCATTTGCATACAAACACAGATAACATAGTTTGAGAATTTATTTTTAATGTGGGACTCTTCCTTCATATTTATATATACTCAGTCAAATTAAATTTCAGGATATTTGTGTCTCATGTGATCCAATGAGTTCTGGGTAGATAGATGGTCATTTTGCCTGTAGATTTTACTAGTTTGAAACAGTCATGTTCTAAGATTTGTGCAGTGCTGGGCTTGAATTTATGCTAACTCACTGTGTTTGGGAGAATTGGTACTTTTCTTTTTTTAGGTTAAAAATTTGGCATCAGCTAGTCTAACATGAAATTTCAGGTGTGGCCTTTGTGAATCAGTCGGTTGTCATTTCCTTATTATAACTAGATAAAACATCTATTAATAACTTTTATAATACATATGAAGTTCTGAGAGTTTATAATTTTTTTTCTAATGGGTACAGGATGAGCAAAAACAAAATCCTAGTGTGTATTCCATCTGAAAGTCATTAAGCTGGAAGTGCTGTCATCTCAAATCATTTCTGAGTTGCAGATTTGAGTCCTTTGTGTCCCTGAATCTTATTATCCATCAGGTGATACTTTTAAACCACTTTTTAAAACAGTCTTACAAGTTTAGTTGAAATATTTTAAAAATCTAGTTATGTATTCTAAGGTATATAATATAAATGGTATGGTTTACATGCAGATGATCTTAGCTTACTGTTGAAAAGGCCCCTGAACCATATTATCTCACTTCTGTGGCACCAAAGTCTGTTTTAGTTATTTTTCTTACTGAAGGAAGACAATACCCAGCTCCCACAAATTAAAGGGAGGAGAGGTTTGTTTTAGCTCACAGTTTGTAGAGGTTTTAGTCCATCGTTGGCTGCTCCAAGGCTGGGTGGCAGGCAGAAGTCTGTGGCAGAGGAGAAACAGCTCATGACACAACCAGAAGGAAGCAGCCAGCTGGCCTTTTCCTTTTATTCCATCCAGGCTACCAGTCTTTTGGGTGGTACCGCCCAAAACTATGCTAATTCCAATTAGTGGACTAATTTAGTACCACACACCCAACTTAATCCCACTATCTCATTCCCTAGATCCAGCCAACTCCCCAAAAAGCCATGAGGCTTGGGTGGGAGCATCTAGATACAAGCCAGAACAGAATTTTATAGATATTAAATGTGACTAGTTTTTGTAATAGTTACTAGTAAATATTATCTGATATATGTTTGATACTGTGCTACTTCCTATATACAGGACAGTGATTGAATTCCTATGTGGAATTTTTTAAAAAATCAAACTGAAGCACAGAGAGATAAAGTAACTTAGCCTAGGTTACACAGGTGTTAGGATGCTTAAAATCTGAGCACTTAACCATGACATTTAATATTCCCTCCTCAGGAGAAAGCATGAATTGTAAATGACCAGGGAAAACTTCAGGATGAGACAGATTTAAAACTTGAGACTTCAGGAATTTCTAAAATCATAAGAACTAATCACTGCATAGAATGGGTTAGAATAACCCAGTTTCAAGAGGAGCTTAAGAGCTAAGGCTGAGTCAGGGTGTTCTTCAGTAGGATGATGTTTTCTGACACAGGCCTGCCTCTCGAGGGAAAGATGTTCACAGATGTGGCTCTGTGAATCAATGTTTAGCTCTCTGATCTCTGGTGATGAAAGACGCTGAACTGGATCTCCTGGCCTTCAACTAGAGTAGTTTAAGACACAGTCTTCTGTCATCCATTCCTGGTATCTGCCGGTGTTTTTCATCCATTTACACACAAATACGGATTGGCCAGAATTTCTGTGAAATTATTTAGAACCACCAACACACTTATGGGGGGGTGACATGTGCAGTTATGATAATGGGTATGTGGCCTGGTTGATGTGATCTTAAAATACGTGGTAGGGAGAAAGAAGTTGTTCCTAATGCTTTCAAAAATGTCTCCAGAGAAATCTGGATTCAGATATCTTTGGCTATATGAGTTTGCTAGAGAGGCGGCGGGGAGGGACGGAGGGAGGAGAACAGGGGAGGGGTGGGGAGGGAAAGGAAGGGGAGAGGAGAGAGAAAGAAAAAAGAGAAGGAAGGAAAGAAAGAAAAGGAAGAGAGGAGGAAAGAAAGGGAGAAAGACACGTGTGGAAAAATCTCATTTGATTTGTTAATAGCATGAAGTATTAATATTGTTTTAAGGTCAAGTCCTGCTCTAAATACCACAGACTCTGTTATATTTAGGTTTCTTTGAATATTGATTATACTCAGGTATTAAAAAGACTAAACACGTAAAAAAATATTTTTTAAGACTAAACACTTTTGTAGTGTGTGCTGCTAATTTCAGCTGTAGTAAAAAGTCAAATCCCCGAGGTTCTCTTCTCAGTCATTTTATGGCCATCTTGTTAGATTGCAAGATTAAAGAACTAGACCTCAATTTACAAGTGTGGATTGATTTTCCATGCCTGGCTCTTCTCCAAGAGTTGATCTCATTTTATCCAAAAACATTAGAAATCAAGCACACCACACTTGGACTGACATAATTTAATTTGCCACATTAGTTAAGTCACAATTAACTAAGCTAACTTCTATGGTTTGTCTAGGGCCAGTGTTCTATGTGATAATTCTCTAAGCAAAAATCTCACTTCATTTTCCACATTTAAAAAAATCTGTTTCTTTTCAGAAGCTTTTAGTTTTGTGTACTTAAATCCGTGAAAATGTCAGTAGTTTTATATATTGCCCTCCTCCTGTCATGCCTTGAAAAAAATACTTAGGGCTTCTCCATAATATCTTTGCATAGCTTCAGTTGTCAAATGGCATTTTGCTTAAATTGCAAAACATAAAGTAAAGCAGAAAGCAAGGGCTTAAAATTACAGCTTGCTCTGCAGCTGTTGTTCAAATAAAATACTACCAGTAAATCCTTTTGCATTAGTTATACTAAATTTGTAACAGTCTATGTGGCATGAAGTTGGTGGAAGTCTCTGGGGATGAAGAGTAAAGCCCAATGTAGAAGAAAATTATTAAAGTTCCAATATCCCCCTTTGTAAGTGAAAATAAAATGTAGATCTCCCTTGCGGACCTAATCTAAGGATTTATAGGAGGAAGAATGCATTTTCAGAATCTCAATAAGAAAAAAAATTAATCATTTCACTTGGAGAACATCTCACTATTACTCATTATTACTGTTAAAATCAACTTGAAAGTGTTTGCAGAATTGTTTCTTTTTTACTCCCTCTTTTTAAAGATAAGAAATCTAGCAATAATTTGCCTTTGTAGCATTGGGATTTTAAATTATTCAGTTTGTTTTAGTTTTTAAGAAGAAATATTTTCCTGAAATAGCTATTGTTATAGTGTTCATATGGTGTTAAAAAAAGAGCATTTGGATTACAAGTCATAAATTTGGGCTTTAAAATATGTGTTCTGAGATACTTTACAAAATATTCCAATTAACGGTCATGAGTGAAGGCCATATTTCGTATATTACAAAAATAAAAGCATTTATTTTCATCCATTCTACACACACAAAAAAAAGCAAATTTTTCTTGGTACTCCTTTTTGCCTCCTTGAGGCCTGCTTTGTGCTCACATTAGGATTTCCTAACGGTGACAACCTGTTAGGTAGAGAGGAACATAAATGCGGAGTTCTATTTCTTATCCTTCTGCGCAATGCCTGTCACCTTAACTATTTCCACTAGCATCTGTGAGAGGTGATGTTCAAGCTTGCCTGGGATGCCCTGAAGGAAGAGGAATTGTCTTGGGTCATATATGCAATATAATTAATGTAGATAAGTAGCAGAACTTTGTTATACTACAACATTAGCATAACATAATACAACAAGCCTAGAATTTAATAAACAAGAAAACCTGTCTGCTTAATAACAAGAAACTCCTGTGTTCATAGGCACACACACATGCAGGTAGGTTGAAATACCATTATCAGGAAACACAGACTACACACCAAGTTGCACAGTGGTGTGCAACATCTGATACATGTGGATTGTGACTGGGCTGTGTGTGGCTGGTGCCGGAGGTGAAGTTAGCACTGCACTGTGCCCTTGTTCAACTGTTGCCTACACTGTCCACACAATGAAGACATGAAAATGAGGCTAAACGTATTCAACATAATGTTAAAAGCTCACAATCTTAGAGGGCCACATTGCTAGCCGTCCAGGGCCATGGGCTATACATACCTGTTTTAGACATTCTGGAGGAGTCCAGGCTCCTCTGCACTTCAGGACATTGTTACTTACGGTCCTTCTTGGAGATTATCCCATTCTCTCACCGAGGTTAAGGTTCAACATGCTCATGCCTTACTTCATTTTTCTTTAATCATTGACATGTTATTCTGAGGGGCTGAGGAAAACCTGGATGGGAGGGGCCAATTTTCCAAATGGTTGGATTATTTTATTATTATTTTTTTATGTATCAAAAGTTTATTTGAAAAAGTAAAAGTGAAGGGTGGAGGAGAAGCTGGCTGTGCAGAGTGAACTCAGGCCTAGTAAAAGAGGAAAAAGCAAAATAAAAGTAAACCCTGGAGGATGCGGGGGGACTATTATGAGGCAAGCCATGGTAATGAGCTTTTCTTGGCATCTGTGTCCTTTTATATTGTCCAAATTCAAGGAAACCTGCAACAACTTCTACATACAGGTCCTGAGAGGCAGTTCTGGGATCCCACACCCCAAGCTGATGTCAGGTCTAGCCCATCCTATTGAAAACCCACTCAGGTTCTCAAGAGAAGTCCAGTGCAGGGCTTTGGAAACTGCTCTGTGCACATGTTGCCAGATCTTTATTTTTTTTTTAATTGAGTTTATTGGTACATTTTAGGTGTACAGAACAGTTATATTCATTATTGGGATCTTGTACCTTTACATAATAGGTCTTGGTTCTCATTTTTTCCCTTTGTCCCTACCCTCTCTTCATCCCCTACTCCCCTCCCCATTTACAAACACTTTATTTCCATTTTTTCATTTTCTCCTATTTTTTTCTTTTCCCTTATTCCCTTTCCTCTACTCTTCCCACTTTCCCTAGACCTTTAGCCCTTTTCTTCCTATTTCACATTGTCAATTACCTCATTAGGATCTTATGTACTATTATATTTTTTCACACCAGAGAAACTATTCAGTATTTACACATGTGTGAATTATTTATTTCACTTAGGAGTATATCCTCAATATGCATCCATTTTCCTATGAATAAATCTTATTTTTCATTCTTTATGGCTGAGTAGTATTCCATTTTATAGAAAAACCATATCTTTATCCAGTTTCCAACTGATGGGCAAATGGGCTGTTTCCAAGTTTTAGCTATTACAAACTGTGCCACTATAAACATAGGTGTGCATATATCTCTGTGATATGATTCTTTTAATTCTTTTGGAAAGATACCCAGCAGAGGTATGGCTGGGTCAAATGGAACCTCTAGTCCCAGCTCTTTGAGGTATCTCCATATTGATTTCCATAGTGGTTGCACCAGTCTGCACTCCCACCAACAATGGAGAAGGGTTCCTTTCTCACCACAACCCTGCCAACATCCAGATCTTTTAATTAACTGGTCATGCCTACTTCCCCAGCTATCTTTGCCATACCCTAATTTATTTTATTTTTCCCTGAGAGACACAGATCTCCATAATTCTTTATGGGGTGCTGAGGATGTGGAAATCTCAGCCTTGTGTAGCTTCTTCAAGATGGAAGGGTCCATAGACCTTACCTACAGAGGTTATGTACTCTCCAACTACCTTGGGGTACTGTGGCTCACTGGCTGAGTTGAAGAAAGAAAAACCTGTCAGAAAACAATGAGAAAAGAGTTAATGCCCATTGAGCTTCACTATTAGCCAAATGCGAAGAGGAGGTCAAATTTCCATGCTTCCTGTAGCAGCACTGGAGTTTAACTTTTTGAAGAGAAATCTCTTCCAGAGGCTCACAGATGAGATCTCTTCTTTTTGATGATCTTGTTTTTTCAGACAGCTCTGATGGGACTGGCTTTATTCTAGAAAGATGAATGTAATTGTGTGTCTGCCAACTTTACTGCAGTGGTTGTGGTAAGGATTACTGAGAGGGGACTGTCTTAGTTCCTTTTTTGGTTGCTGAGACAAAAATACCTGATACCCAAAGTTAAAGGAAGAAAGGTTTATTTAGCTCACAGTTTATAGAGGTTTCAGTCCGCAATTGGCTGGCTGTAAGGTAGGGAGCCTTGCAGAGGAGAAAGTTCATGGTTGGCAAAAGGTAGCTAAGCAACAAGGGGCAGCCACAGCTCTTTGTATCCCTTATATCTTATTCAGGATACTTAGGGTAACCTCACACCCTTAATCTTAGTGCCTTTGATCCTAGAATTATGCCATATCAATTCCAGCTTCACTGTAGATCCAGCCACCTCTGAAAAAGCCCCACCTATGACTGCTTGATGATTCTCCTTAATCAGAATGGAGTCAAATGGGAAAATTGTTTCTTGCATTTATTCTGACAGTAAAAAGGCTAAGAAAGGGTGCAGCTCTGTTTTTGTGTATTCACAGTCTCTTTAATTAAATTTTAAACACTGTCCATTCTGCTCAGGTTATCAGGCATAGGATTTTTAATTACCTGCACATAAACAAGGAAGAAATCCAACCAGGAGGCTATAGCCTCAGGTGGAATCTAAGACACGGAGAAAATGGGTCAGCTAAAGCTGGCTTGAACAGGCCTTCCCAGCTGTTGCCCTGCTTTGGCAAAAGCTTTGGATGTTTCCTTTTAAAATGGACAAATGTTTTCTCTTACATGTGGAAAAGACACATGACAGAGATAGTTAAAGTAATTCACAAAGAAAAGTGCTTCCTCCTACTTGGTCTCCAAAATCAGAGGCTTAGCTCCAAAAGCCAGTTAGAAAAGAAAAGAACAAGATGGCGGCAGTTGATGTAAGCCCACATCTAGCTGCATGAATCCATGCATGCTCTGAGCCTGTTTATTGGTGCCACCCACACACAAGGTGAGTCACCCTTAAGCTTACTGTTTTACCTTTAATCCTAGCATCACATAACTGAGAAAGAAGCACCCAGGGTGGGGCACCCCTAATCCTAGCATCACACCAAAACACAAACTGAGAAAAAGAAAGCTACTTATAAAACTGGATTAAGCAGAGACCAGCTTAGTTTAAAAAGAAAGAAAGAAAGAAAAAGAAAAGAGGATAGTAAATAAATGTAACACAAACTCAGAAAAGCCACTTAGAAAAGTGGAATAAGTGGAGACCAGGTTAATTTATTGCAAGAAGCTAGAAAAAAGACAAAGCCTACATTCCCTTTCCCTATCCCCATGGCTGGACCAGGAAACCCATCCCTGGTGCCTTGAGAAGAGTCCCTCGATTCCTGGCTTAGGGGAGAGAGTGAAGGAAAGAAAGAGTGAAGAAAAGAAGCCTCATGAAGACAAACAAAAATTGTGCCCAGTATGGGCTTTACCTTGACCTTAGACTCCAGTTCGAAGCTTTTTTCCTGGCTGCCTATGCCAAAATTTTTCTGGGTGGTCTCTTTCTACAAGTGGCTCACCAAGTAAATATTACCAGGTTTTGTGGTGCTCATGTCTCCTTTTGGAGGTGGTTTCCAGGTTCTTCTCATCTTGTACAAATAAGTGAGTGAAAACAGTAGCACAGTTTATTTGCAGATGGAGTAGTGAAGAGTGAGGGAGAAATTGGCTCTGCAGAAAGAGCTTGAGCTGAGTAAAAGAGGACAAAGCAAGATGAAAGTATACCTTGGAGGATGCAAGTTGGGTTATCATGAGGAAGGCAAGATAACTGGTTGAATTCTTTGTTGACCTTTCTCAGTGAAATAAATGGAGAGGGGAGGAAAGGCCCTGTCTATGCCAGTCCTCAGTGGAGCTCTGAGGTGCTATGGGGTGATTTGAAACACTGAGCCCTGGCAGCCACTGTGGGTCTTTACAGTCATGGGAGCTGCCACCTTCCCAGAGTCGGTAGACTTGAGAGGCAGGCATCAGGGTACTTTTGCCTTGGTTTCTGGGGGATCACCAAGTAGGAAAGCACTTCTTGGAAAACCTATTCCCTTCCTGAGAGCAAAAGAAGAAAATATCTCTCTCAGCTTATAGAGATAATTTTATTTAAAAGTGAGTTGTGAATTGTTGATATTAATTGGGAATACTTTTGTAGAAAACAAGCCTTTTAATTAAAAAGAAAGAAACCTCAGATTTAATTCTTGAAATATGGATTACTTTGAAGTTTTAGCAGGAAAAATGAGTTCCACAATACAGTAATATTCCTTCCAAAACTTGTGTGAATTACCTACTTTTTAAAAAGCAAACTTTTAAAAAAGCAGGTTCTTGCTCTTCTAATAAGCACATTTATGCTTTTAGGAGAGCACTGTTAGATTCTGTTTGTCTTTCTAAAGTGTTTGCTGTTATTTTAGATAATCCAAAGCTTATTTTAATGTTATAAAAGGAGAACAGGGATAAAGAAAGAGCCACTGAAATTCGACAAGTATTTATTTTAGCCTTTAGTTATAAAGCCCTTCTCAACCAGTTCTGTTCACACTGTCTCAATGAATCAAAGTCAATTTAGGCTTCTGTTTCCTGCACCCTTGCCCTATTCCTCTGTGTGAATCAGTGGGATTAAAAATGGTAATAAGGTAGACAGGTTGAACTCCATTAGCCGTTGACAGCATAGAGACTCGTAAGGGAATGATAAACTCACGTGTTGTCCATTCTCCACTTTAGGGTATTCCTGCCGATTGGTGTCACAAAACATGGCCCTTATCCTACTGAAGGAGGATTCTTTGGATGTAAGTAGTTTTTCAAAAATTGTGTCTGAAATAGCTGTATTGAACCCTTTGATTTGACTGTATTTGTTCATCAGAAGTTTTTTTCTGGTAAAAGCTAATTATAAAACCAGTGTGTTTATATTTGTGTTATGAATGGATATTACAAAGCTTTATCCTTAAATGTCAAAATAGTAAGCGTAGAATACTATCTCATGACAATATTTTGCTCACCTAGAATTGTGTATTTTAAATGTGATAGTATTAATCTAGTTTAGCTTTCATTATAAAATACAAAGTAATTTACACAAAATAACGAGACCTGTTATAATTTACATTAAGTGGTGATGGTAATCCTCCATTGTACGTTACTAAAGAGACTTAAGAATTTCATTATAGAACAAAGCTCAAAATAATATAACACTCAAGTGTTAGGAGTTGAATTAAGAATAAATCCTCTTAATTCCCCAACACCCAGATGCCACCAGCTCATGAAGGGAGAATTGAACAACATGGTTTACTTTGGCTGACAGTTTCAGTGGATTCAAGACTCCCAAGGCAGAAATGGCACAGTGAAAGGACATGGTGAAGTAAATTTTTTTACTACATAGTGCCAGCAGGCAGAGAGCAAAGGGAGGAGCCAGGGATGAAATATACCCTTACAAGTAATGCTTCCAGTGATTTGCCCTTTATGACCAGGTCCTACCTCCAGACTTTGGGGGCCATTTTAGATCTAAACCATAACAATCTGCTCCTGGCCCCCAAAAGAATCAATTCTATCCCATTTTGCAAAACATATTTAGTCTATCTCTATGAGTTTCCAACTTTAACAGATTCAGCATTGCTAAAAAGTCCAAACCTAAAGTATCCTCTGAGACTGAAAGGAAACTCTTAGATGTGACCTTTTATGAAAATCAGAAATTTAAAATATTTCCAGCAAACAACAGCCAAGGGTAAACATTCTCATTCTGAAAGGGAAGAATAGGGAGACAGAAAGTGATCAGGAAAAAGCAAGACCAAAACCCAGCAGGGCAAACATTAAATCCTATAGTTGCACACAGGGCAGGTTGTGGTAAGATTTAAGCTCCAAAGGGCTTGGGTAGTGTTGCCTCTATGCAACCCATATGGCCTTGATTTAGACTGGATCCACTCATTGCCTGTGGCTTTCTTCAGCAGATGTTCCACATGCCTGGTATGTCCAACTTCCTGGGTCTCCAGTACAACTTTGGCTTCACTCTCATACCTTTACACACTGCCCTTTCATGGACTTCAACAGGGACTGTGACCCTGTCATTCATTTTTCACTTGGTCTTTTGGGTGGCCTCCAGGTGGAAGCCTGTGTGACCCTATAGCCCTTATATTCTGCAATATCAAACCAGCACAACAGGGGTGACACCAAGGTCATCTTAAGCAGTAGCCAGGCCCCCTTGAACCATGACTGCTGTGGCCTCTGAAAGCCTAGATAGTTTAACTTGGGAATACACTTCCCTAGTTATCCCAGGGACTCTCTTTTCCCTAGGCCTGTGGTGGGTGGAATCTCATTGATTTCTGAGATGCCCTCAAGGCATCTTTCTTTTTGTTCCCTTAAAAGTACTCACCTTCTTTTTAATGCTACTCTTTATAGGAATCAGGCTTTCCCTTGCTCCCTCTATAGGCAGTTCTTTTCTGGTGAAACTTCAAACTTTTCAAATCATTTGCTCCTGATACGTATTGTGTATCTGGCTAAAAGCAGTCAACAGTACCTATGTCACAGCCTCTTTATTGGGCTATCTTGAATTTTTCTCCACTAGATTAATTAATCTGTTACCTTTAACATGTTCCCACTGGCTTGAAACACTGGTGTTACATGCATGACTGTCCCATCAGGTAGGTTGTACCACTAGTGGTACAAATGGATCTAATCACTTTTATTGGTCTTCTTTCCTTCTTCCCTCCCTCCCTTCCTTCCTTTCTTCTTCTTTTTTTTTTTTTGGCATGGGGGATTGAACTCAGGACCTTGCACTTGCAAGGCAGGCCTGGCACCACTGAGCTAAATCCCTGGCCCTTTAATGGTCTTACTAATAAAATTAGTAAAAAGTATATAAGTAGACTGAATCTAGTTAGTTGCTTGAATTTGAATAATTACAACCAAAGTATAAATATTAATACTATTCATACTAATTAAAATTATAATAATCAACAAATTAATTCATTTCATTAAATTAAAAGACATGTATTATATTCTTGAATTTCTTTAAAACATTTTATACATAAAAGTAGATGGTTTGTACAGTGTGCTCAGAATGTCACAATGTGTTTGGGTTTTTTTTTAGGCACAGCAACATCCATTTTTTTCTGATAATTTTTTTCCATTAAGTTTATTGGTACATTTTAGGAATACAATATAGTTACATTCATCATTGAATGTACCTTTACATGATGTATCTTGGTTCTTATTTTTTCTCCATTCTCCTGCCCTCCCTTCATCCCCTCCACCCTTCCTTATTTACAAAGACATTGTTTCCACGTTTTTCCATTTCTCATATTTTCTCTTTTCCCTTCTTGCCTTTCCCCACCCCTCCCACTTCCCCTACTCCTTTAGACATTTTTCAAAACCACCAAATTTTGATGCTGGCAGGTTCCTCAAGTTGGCATAATGTTTTAAAAAATTCTTTAACTGGTAATTTTTTTTAGAAATGCATTACCTAATGAGATAGCTGTGCCTTTCACATTTTTCCTAATCCATTTATGTATTCAGAATTTTATATAACATTTGAAATTTTACATAACATTATTAGAACATTATTGGAACAAGTATCAAAATGGGAAAAATGCTTTAATTCAGTCTTGAACAGAATACTATTAAGCAGAATATTAATCTTGAGTTTTATGGTCAGCACAAGATAGTATCCTTGAAAGAATTACTTTCTTCTTCTTGGTTCATGATACTTTATTTCTGAAATAAAAGGATTAACCTGATTTTTTAAAAGTCTTCAATTTTTTTTCTCTGAATGAGTTTAAATATAGTATATGACAATTTCTAGTCAAACCATCATCATCCAAATTTTTTTTTATTTATTTTTATTGAGTTTATGTAGGTATACAATATAGTTACATTCATTACTGGGATCCTGTACCTTTACATGACAGGTCTTGGTTCTCATTTTTTCCCCTTGTCCCTGTCCTCCCTTCACTTTCTGATAATTTTTGATAATATGATTGCTTATATGTTTCTTGCCAATCCTAAATAAAATTCTATAAAATGATTTTTTTCAGTAATTTGTGACTGTGGCATTTCTTTATAGGTTAATAGTTTACCAATAATTAATTATCTAAATTTTAGAATGAAAAACATACAAATACTCCATTGCTAGTATATATAATACACATTTTCAACTGTTCAATCCCAAATTTGCTGTGTTACAATTTTTTATACCATTTTAATATTTTCCTTAAGGAAATGTAATATGGTGACATCTGGTCTGCTAAATTAACACCTTTCTTTGCATTATTTTAATCAAAGCAAAGATCAGGTTTTATGTTTCCAAATTTTCCTTCATTGTACATATATGATTTTCATAAGTTGTTAACATACAAATGGTTCTTTTATCAGTCTATTTAACAAATTTTACACCAGCATAATTATTTTCAAAGCTTATGATTTTGCCATGTTTTTGCTTTATCTTTGCTTGTACTGGTAAAATTTTTTAATTTGAATATTCTGTGACACAAAAGTATGTTTATTTTTTTGAAGTTCTTGTGCTAGTGGTATACTTGAATAACAGCTGTCTGCAAATAATGTACAATGTTCAAATGATAAGTTATTCAGTAATTTCAGAGTAATATCATAAGAATGCACAAGAAGTTTTATTTTTTCCAACATAGACATGTAAATCATAGGTGTAACTCTTAGGCAAATGTAATTTATAAAATTTTATCCTGTATTTGTGCCCTTTTATATATTGGCAAAAATGCAGGTGTCCTCACTATAGAATCATATTTTCATCTATCACTGCATTTTTTTCAGGTTTTACTGCATAGTTGAAAGTACTAATAATTTCTTCCATGATATTTCTAAATTTAACATTCGTTGGTTCTGCATGTGATATTTTCAGAAAAATGTGAATAGTTCAAAATAGCTAAAAATGAATCACTTTGCATGATGTTCTGTATATGTCTATTGGCAAGCATATTATTTTCAGGGTAATGCAGTCTAATATTTGGTAATGGCACTATCTCTATAGTTAATAATATACCTCTAAAACTTTTCATCTCATTAATTATAACTGATTCCCAACGTCGCTGATATTTTCTTAAAGCTGCATTGAATGGCATATCTATTTGTTTCTTCATCTATAATTTTGAGTATATAATTTGATATGAATAATTTATACAATACAGAAGGATCACTACAATTAATATTTATTAGTAGTTCTGTGTTTTGCAGTTCTGTGTACTCATGTTTTATCACATTTCTTTCTATTATTAGCTAACATTCTTCCTCTTGATCTTCTACCTTCATTTCCAAATCTTCACTATGTTCAGTGAATGCATTGGTCACAAAATTACATTTATTTACCTCTAATGCATTGTCACTTGAAGAATAATACATAGATTGTGAATTTTTCCTCTCCTGAGATATAATTGCAGATTTATCTGGTGAGTCATCCATTTCCTGTGTTTGACACCCTAGTTGAAAAAAATGTTACAAAATCGAAAGTCTTAAAATTGAAAAGTGAATCGGTTATAATATACATTTATGCATACAAAAATTATATTTTACTTACAAATGAAAGTTCCAAATGAAAATGAGAACCACCAAGGAGCAACAAAGAAATAAAAGAAATTTACCACTGAGCTTTATTAGAGCCCTCTGCACTGGGTTCCCATCTCCTGCTCAGTACTATGATGCAAGGTTAAAAGAAAAACTCAGACAGAATTAGAGACAGAGAAATGGGCACGAGGATGACCAATGCTCATGCAAGCAAGGCTGAATAAATGAAGGCCCTGAACACTCAGAGCTGTTGGTATTTCTTAGTGACATCATAAGTAGATTGAGGTAAAACAGCTACATGGAGGGACTTCATGGGATTTCTATGGATACATTGCTGCAGGCAAGACTTGTCAGGGAAGAGACAGAGCATTCTTGAATAACAGATAAAATATAGGTTGTATTTTTAGTAAAGAAGGTTTTAATTCTGGGAACTGAATTTGGGTTATAGTCATTCTGACCTTGGCAATGTAGACTTCAGGCCAGACTCACTTCTATAAAGAAGCTAATGGAAGGGATAACTTTTTACAGCCTGCCCTGCTTACAGCCTGCTTTGGGCATAATCAATAGGGCCATCCCCCACAGAGCGTAATAATCTAGCCATGAAATAACAATGACTGTTTTTAGTTTAGCATATTATATTAACAAAAAAGCATACACAGGTTAGCCATATAATATCAGATGATTGAATTCAAACCAGCAGTGAGACATGTGAACTAAATCAGAGACACCTGGCAGTGAGACATACAAATTATGGCTCCATTGTGAATGTGTTAATCTTAACCCCCCCCCCACAGAGTCTCAGGACATGGGTAAAGTTTTCTGCCAGAGCATAACAGAAAAGACCTTTCATCCAACTGCCAGTGGAGTCTGTCCTTGTTCCCAGTCCTGAGACTGGTCTTTACTGTCTGAATTCCCATTCGTACTCTGAGCTCTCACCAGAATCACACATCAAGTTGTTCTTACAGCATTTTGAAGTTTCTCTAGCCCAACTCTTCTTTCCAAACCTTTCCAAATTCTTTCCATAAACCAATTCTGAAGGCTTGTGAACCACATGGTCAGGTATAGTCATAGTAATGGCCTCTCTCTGAATTAGTCACTTTCCCATTATCGGGACAAAGTATACAACACCCACAACTTAAAGGAGGAAAGGTTTATATCAGCTCATAATTTCAGTGGACTCAGTCCATGGCCAGCTAGCTCCAAGGAAACACTGGTCTGACAAAACAGCGTGACAGAGGAAAGCTGCTCACAACACTACAGTCAGGAAGCACAGAGAGGAAGGCGCACTGGGGATGAGACTATACCTTTTCAAGTCTTACCCCCCAGTGACCCACCCCTTCTGGCCAGCTCCTGCCTCTGAATGTGAGAATTTTAGGGGAAATTAAACCAGGACACTATTCTTGGTTTAGGTACTTCAGGATTCATCTCAGTGTAGCTCATGTCATTGTTCATGCCATCATAGTTCATGTCATTGCCTGGATGTTGACTTTCTACCATTGTGAAAAAAAAAATACGTGAGATCAACTTGTGAAGAGAAAAGCTTTATTTTGTCTAAGCTTTAGGAGTTTCCAGTCCATAATTGGTTGGCTCCATTGCTTTGGGCCTGTGGAGACAGCACATCAGAGCAGGGATGCATGACAGAGCAAAACAGCTTATCTCATGGTCAGGAAGCAAAAATAGGAAGAGGAACATGCAGAGTCCTGCTGTTGATCCCCAGGTTGTGTCTCACCTTCTGTGCTCTACTGCTCACCTGCTGTGGAGTACCAGGGAAGCCTCACCTGTGTCCAAGTATTCTAGTTTCCCAGCACTCCCTCTTGCACTTATTTTTCTTTTCACTGTAGAACTTTTCATCATGGGAAATATTGTGCATATATATATTCGTTGTGATCAGTACCACCTTAGCCATTTGTAAGTGCATAGTTCCATTACATCACATATATTTGCATTTTCCTTCCTTTTAGGTGGAATTATATAATATATATA
>NW_022900950.1:29347623-29354599 GCF_012274545.1 Fukomys damarensis
TTTCTTTTTTTGTACCAGGGATTGAATTAAGGACTTTGTGCTTGTGAGACAGGTGGTGGCACCACTGAACTAAATCCCTGGCCCCTGAATAATATTTTAATATATATCACATATCATATATATATCATTTTTCTGATCCCATCATCATCCCTGAACATTTAGGTTCCTTCTACCTCGTAGCTATTGTGAATTATGCTGCTGCAAGCATGGGGAAATAAATATATCCTCAAGAGCTTTCTTTGAGTTTCTTTGGGTGTATACCCAGAAATTTGTTTCAATTATTTTTGGCCATACTGTTTTCCACAGTGCCTGGACCATTTTACATTCCCACATTGCCATTGAGGTCCTAATTTCTCCATATTCACCAGCAATTTTTGTTTGTTCTTGTTGCTGCTATTGTTGTTGTTGTTAATAGCTATCCTAATGAGTTTAAGAACATTATTTCATGATTTTGGTTTGAATTTCCCTAATAATTAATGGCATCAAGCATTTGTTTATATGCTTGTTGGCCATTTGTATAATCATTTTGTAGAAATATCTTTTCAATTCTTTGCACATTTTTCAATCAGATTATATATGATGTATTTGCTATTGTGAAATATTTTATATTTTGTCTATCTCCCTTTAGTCTCTTAGGATATAAGGTTTATACATAAAATTTTGATTTTTGTTAAACTGGGCATCTCCACCTTCAGAACAGTTCTTTCATATATTTGGAACTCAGTAAATGAGTAAATAAATGAATGAATTAATGAAACAAGGTAATTTTCGCACTATCAAAAAAAGAAATTCTGTTTAAAAGTAATGCTGATGAGTTAGTGGCTAAGGTGGCCATGATGGGCCAAGCACAAGTGAGGTTACAAGGGAATAGAAACTGAGTATGCCAAATCAGCCTATTGGTGGAAAGGAGGGTAGAGTGCTAGTGCACAGAGTTCCAGTCATGTGGGCAGGTTTGCTTAGCCAGAGTGTTTGCACCTGAGGCTCCCTTGTTTCCTGATTATTATTCAGTGTTAGGAGTGTAAAACTTTAGATCAGGGAGATAACTCGGAGATGGACATGTATTTTCCCCTTATATAAGGTATCTCTGGAAACCAAGAGATGGACTGCCACTCTGCTGAGCTCCATCGGACTTGAACAGTTTCAGTCTTCTGGTTTTTGCCCAAGTGGTATGTGATGACACACTAGAAGACTTTGTGAGTGTGTGTGCCTGACTTTCTTAAAGGACAGCTTGTTCAAAATAATCGTTCCTTAACCAGTTCTGAGCTTCATCTTTTAGTATAATGACATTAATATATTCTTTTGAGCAAAGATGAACTATGTATTATGTATTTTTTTGTCTGATACTCAAACCATATCAAAATTTTCAGTGTCCACTGAAAATTCTTTTCCTCCCCACTATTTGTTTTGGGGGGGTACTGGGGATCAAACTTGGGACCTTGCACTTGTGCGGCAGTCGGCGGAACCACCCAGCTAAGTCCATGGCCCTCCCCACTATTTTTTAGCTGTGTTAAAGTCATCCCTGTTTCCATAAAAATTTTATTTGCTAGATGTGTAACAGAGGCAAAGTTCCAAGACATTAAGTTAGATAAATGGTAGACACTTAGTAAAGCTTGCAATTTGAACATTTAAGATCTCAGGCCTCTGATGAAAAAGTAAACAAGATGAAGACAGAGGAAACAGCCTGAGAATTGGAAACACTTGGGCCAGCCTCTTTTCATTTCTGTTGAAGTTTTGGCCTCTCGTGCAGCAGTGTTCAGAAGTGGGGCTTTTGCGAAGGTAGTTGGATGCTGAGGGCTCTGACATCATCAGTGGATTAATCCATAGATTTATAATTTATGTGCTATTGGGAGAAGATGAAAACTTAGGAGGTAGGGCCTACTCAAAGGGTGTGAGTGCTTAGGGACTGTGTCTTGTCCCAAGCTCCTTTCTCTCTTGCTCTCCCATGCTCTCTTTGCTTTCTGGTTGTCATGGAATAAGCTTCATTCTCTTCCTTATGCTCCTGGGGCCATGTTGTTCTCCCTCAGCCTTGAAGTAAGGGGGCCAGCTGACCATAAACTGAAGCCTCTGAAACTGAGCCAGAATAAATCTTTCTTCCTTTGAGTTGTTTATGTCAAGTATTTTGTCACAGGGCCTAAAGGCCAACTAACACAGTCTTTCATGTAAGTGTGCGAAAATAAGAAACTTATCTCAGAGAGCCAGAGCTGGCATCTGTTGCCTTCACTTGATCAGGAAGTATGTCCAGGCAGGACATAGGTGGTAGAAACAATTAGAAACCACCTCTGTTTAGAGTTTTTCAGTTGCCAACAAGATGACATTTAAGTTATGTAATGTAGATGATATCAGTTGTCTTTGAAATAAGGCAGAGGGTGGGATGACAGTGTTGTGCATCCTGGGGGGTACTAGATGATATGTTAGGATGCTAGAAAAAACTGCTGTGATTTTCTTTTCTTTTTTTAGGGTGAGAAAAAAAGTTCTGAGAGATTAGCTTTATTGAATCCCACTACTGACACCTTTGACTGCTGTTCCTGGCATGCTGACCAGAAATGGCTCTGGGAGAAATGTGTAGGAGCAGGAAGGTGTGCAGGTCCAAATAAGAAGGGTTGTCTCTGGTGTTTGAGCTGTTTTGTTTGTTTTTAGCCCATTGTGAGATATTGCCATTTTCATGTCCTGCTTAAATGGGACTCCCACAGATGCTGGTTTAAAAAGATTAGAAAAAATGAAGAAAAATGAATTGAGTGAACAACAGTAGTATAAGCATGAGCTACAGTGATGTGTCATTGTTGGTACTTGGCTGCTTCAGACTGTTCTTCAGTTACTTGATGACTTAAAATAACGATCAGTCTGGATTGATTTTAAAAAATTCATAACTAAAAGGCTATTAACTATGACTCTTGCCCTAAATATATGGGATGTAGTACCTTGAAACGTTAGCTGTTACAATATAAAATTTTTAAGAATCAGTGAGACTTTAAAAGCTGAAATTCTGAGTATATGAATAAAAAGCAACAACTTTACTAGAAATTTATTTAAAAAGAAACTTAAATAGGTTGCATTCTAAAATTTCACAAAATATACTATTAGTTTTTAAATAATAAATGTCTTTTGATATTTATTAGTGAAAGACAAAAAAGCATCATCCTATTTAGGGAATATTTGTTCTTCCAGCTGTGATGATACAGAGAATACAATATAACAACAATTAGCAATAATCGCGCCTCGGATAAACCTCATTGGCTACGATACTGCCACTGCGCAAAGCTATAACAACAATTCAGTTGAGTATGGGTGGAAGAACTATGAAAAACTTGCTAGGAATTTTTAAGAAATAAATAATTAACAAATCATGAAATATAGGGAATTTGCTACATATTTAGATAAAAGTGCATCTGATTCTAACACCTGTTAACTTATTGAATATATCCAAACTGCTATTTTTCATGAATCCATCAAAAAAGATTGTATTGGCAAAGATGCATTTGTTCTGAATAGGACTTCATTCATTTTTGTGGCTGAATAATATTCCATTGTGTATATACAACACATTTTCTTTATTTGCTGGTTGATGGACAGTATTGTAGTTTGGACCTAAGATGTTGCCCCACCAAACTCATGTTTCACAGGTGGAATTTTTGGAAGTGATTGGATCATGAGAGTTCTCACTCTATCAATGGATTCATTCACTGGTAGATTTATAATTGGTGGCCTGATTGTGAGATGATGGAGGCTGGAGCCTGGCCCAGTGGAAAGAAATGGATCATGGGCCACAACCTTGGGGACTAATTACTGTTCCTGACCTCTTCCTCTCCTGCTCTTTCACATGCTCTCCCATTCTGCTTCCTGGCTTCCGTGAGCCGAGCAGTTTTCCCCCTCCATGCCCTTCTTTTGTGATGTTTTCGCCTTGGATATAGCTGAACATGGACTGAACCTTCTGGAACAATGAGCCAGAAGGACTTGATTATGTCAGATATTTTGCTACAGTGATGTGTAACTAACACAGACACTTACATTGTTTCCATTCTTTGGTCATTATGAATAATGCTGCGTGAACATAGGAGTGCAGATGTCTCTTCCACACACAAATTTCATTTCCTTTGTGGAGATATATCTCTATATATCTATTAAAGTTCCTTCCCACCAAGAGTGTACAAAGTTTCCTTTTTCTCCACATCCTTATAACCACTTACATTTTTAGTCTTTTGACAATAACCTGTCCTCCAGGGGTGATATGATATCTCACTGTGTTTTTATTTGCATCCCCCTGATGAGTAGTGATCTTTTTGTCTTGTTTGCTAAATATTTATATATCTTTTAAGAAATGTCTACTATGGTTTGTTGTCCATTATCAGTTGAGTCATATGTTAGTTATATGTTCCTTTGCTATTGAGTTCTTGTTTGTTTATTTATTTTGAGACAAAGTCTTGCTTTGTATGTCAGGCTGGCATGAACTCACTATGTGCCCAGGCTGCCCTTGAACTTGTAGTGATCATCCTGCCTCCGCCTCCCAGGTGCTAGGAAGGTGTGCACCACCATGCCCAGCATGTTCTTGAGTTTTATAAGAGTTCTTTATGTATACAAGACCTTTTTCAGAACTGTGTAATACAGTTTTTTTCTTTTTTTCTCCATTTTTTTCCAGCACTAGAGAAGCTAGGCCCTAGGGTGACACCCAATAATTCTTTGCTCCTGGTGTCCACACCTTTGCCCAATTCCCAGCCATTGGATGTGTGTGGAGCCTGTGACTTACTGCTAACAAACAGAATATGGCAAAGGTAATGGGCTGTCACTTTCTTGATTACCTTATAGTATATACAATTCTATCTTAGCAGATGGGAATGAGACTTTTTGTACTGATGGCTTGACCAAGTAAGGTTATCATATTGTGAGAAGGCCTGTGGAGAGGGCTACATGGCAAGAAACTGCAGCCTCTAGTAGCTGAGAAGAGTAGAGAAGTTAATTTCAGGTATAAAGGAAGTTGAGACAGAAAATTAGGAGTTTTTAAAATTTTTGGCAAAGCTGAAGGAGCAGAAGTCATCAATACCTAAGTAGGCTCTGCAGTTTTATTCCCAGAACCTTGTCTCTGTCATCGGAAAAATTAGGGAAGTCACCACCAATATTCCAGCTTCCCTTTACCTGTATCTGTACAATATGTAGTGTACTAAGTGTGTACTAAGTACTAAGTGTACTAAGTAGTATACTAAGTATTCTAATTCAAGTAAGGTGTTAGAATATGGAATATTTCTCCTGCATGAAAATGAATAGCATTATCTCCTTTCTGTCTTCCCTGTCTTTTTTTTTAAATTGAGTTTATTGGTACATTTTAGGTATACAGTACAGTTACATTCATTATTGGGATCTTGTACCTTTATGTGACAGGCCTTGGTTCTCGTTTTTTCCCCTTGTCCCAGCCCTCCCTTCACCCCTTCCTCCCCTCCCTATTTACAAACACTTTATTTCCATTTTTTCCTTTTCTCCTATTTTTTCTTTTCCCTTATTACCTTTCCCCTACCCTTCCTGCTTTCCTTACACCTTCAGCCCTTCTCTTCCTATTTTATATTGTCAATTATCTCATTAGGGTCTTATGTACGATTATGTCTTCCCTGTCTTAAGCAAACACATCTTGTTATAGAAGCCATCCAGAATTGTGGTATAGTAAGAAAGTCTGAGAAATGTGGCTTTAAGTTTCTAGTCTCTGTGAAACAGAGAAAAACATGGAAGAAGATGAGAATAGATACTCAGAATCAGCCAGTACACGGTACCTATCACTGTCTTATAGATAGGTAGGAAATGGGAATCTGGGGGATACAGAAGACTACGGTACCTCTTTGACAAAAGTCAACAAGTGAGACTCTCGCCAAACAGTTGATTCTCCACAGTACTTTGTAATAACCTGTGGAGCAATTTATGGACAGCATAGAAGTGAACTGTTTTGTTCCTGTTCTTCTCATGGCAATGAACTTTCCACACTTTCTGAATAACCAATGGGTCAAAGAGGAAATTAAAAGAAGATATCAGACAGTTTCTACAATTTAGTGACAATTCAAGTAAAACACATTGGAATCTGTGGGACACAATGAAAGCAGTCCTATGAGGAAAATTCATAGCAGTGAATACTCGTATTAGGAAAACAGAGCAAATTCAATTAAACAAACTGACGCTGCTGAACCTCAAGGTTCTAGAAAAAGAAGAGCAGGACAAACCCAAAGCTGATACAAGGGAGGAAATTATAAAGATCGGAGCAGAAATCAATGCAATGGAGACTAAGAGAACCATACAAGAACTTTAACAACTGCCGGGTTTCAAGGTGACAAAGGGTAGCAGAAATGCCTGAGAGGAGAGCTTCAGGATATCTTATGGCTCAAAGCCTGCTCTGTATACTTAGAAAAGTCTGACCCATAACAAATTCTCTTTGCGAGTCACAGTTGCTAATTTTTAAATTTTTATCTTCCAAAAGTCCTGTTTTCCAACTTAATCTTTCTCTAATGACAAGTGGCTCCCTGATAAGTTAGCTAAAATATGTTTAAAATATGTTAGTACATAAAAATGCACTGATCCCAGACATATTGGCATTTGCTGCTTTGGAACGAAGAGATGCTTTAATGTGTGGTTTGATGAAGGCTTTAATTTGGAGATTGGAGAGGACATTTTGAATAGAAGTGTTTAGAAATGCTTGTATTGTTGTGTGATTTTTTTTTTTATTGCAGAAAATGTGGGGCACATATTGTAAGCAGTGTTCTAAGTAGCCTCTGCAGTAACAAAAATGCATGTGTGGAGGGCTAATAACTCAGGGCCTCGCACATGCTAAGTCTGTGCCACATCCACAGCTCCTCCTAGCAACTCTCCAAGGTCGTAGCATTTTCTTTTTTCAAGGATATTGCTCAAATGTTTGTTAGAAGATTTCTGTTTTTCCCCACCACTTTGCTAATACATTCCTGATGATATTACTTACTTAGTAAGATCACCTTTTTTTTTTTTTTTTTTT
>NW_022900950.1:29354727-29366289 GCF_012274545.1 Fukomys damarensis
TTTTTTTTTTTTTTGGTACCAGGAATCGAACTCGGGTCCTTGAGCTTGCAAGGCAGGCCACCGAACCACTGAGCTAAATCCCTGACCCTAAGATCACCTTTTAACTAACCTGTTTTTCTCTTTTTCTGTGCAAAAATGGTACTTTATTAAACATGATAATTTAATTTACAAATCTTTATATATTTCAAGGAAAACATTTAGGCATCATAAACATGAAACTTTTAGTAAGCATAATTTGGATTTACAGCAATAAGCAGAAAGTTATTTTGGAACTATGTGCTTATTTATGCACTACCTATAATACTTTATTCAGAGTCCAAAGATTGCAAACAAACCCCCAAAATGTAGCAGTTTTGGTAGACTAGTATCTGGTACTGGCATCAAAAATCTAGTTTTGGCTGAAAGAGTCCACTAAATTCATATTCTTTGAAAGAAGGAGTCCAGGACTGGTCATTTGGTCACAGTTTGACCTTCCCCAACTGTTCAGTAGACTTCCAGTGATCATTGTACATTTTTGAGGTACAGTAGGATCCAGTTTCCTAAGTTTCTGAATTTTTTTTTAAGTCAGTGCTCATTTTGGTTTTCAAAGTAATATGCAGTAAAGGGTGAAGCTCAACTCCCTGTAATTGTCAAGGTCAGCACCAGAGAAATAAGTTTCTTCTTTTTCATCAAGATTTTGAGAATTCTCAGTGACTTCAGTGTAGAATGTTGAATACGGAGTGATTTGCATGGAAGATGGCATTTACCAGAACTATAACTTGCTTTTCAGCATCTTCATGGGGATAGTAAGATTTTGGTATGCTAGAAATGTGTCCTGAATAATTTTTCCGTAATTATTTTAACAATGTCCAGTTAATAATTCGTTTAACTTTTAAAGGTACTTAAATGTAAATGATGGAGAGACTGTTAAGCATTTTTCCTTGTATGTTAGGGATGAGTGTTATGGAGGGAAACGAAGCATGGCAAAGGGCTGGACAGCAGAGAGTGGAGAGGTTATGTATGTTCTGTGGAATGGCTGGGGAGTCCTCCCAGATCTTGATGTTTATGCATCCTACAGGAAAGGAGCTCAGGGATGCTTGGACGGGAGGTGCATTCCCCTCTTTACATGGGACAGTCTCAGTTTACATCTGTTGTCCTGGAATAATTGTAAGAGCATCTTCAACAACTTCCCTGAGTGCTCTGGTTTGGATGCTAAGTGATAGCATCACTCTGTATCTGAAGAAACCATGCTGCAGGCAATGGCTCAGTAAGTGCAAAGGCCCAAGACTGTTATTTCTTACTCCTTTGAACAACCTGGGGCTGGAGAGGCATAGGTTAGGGAGAAAGTCGCGGGGAGAACCTGAGACTTAGCCTCAGAAGTCTACACCGTTGGTGGGAATGGAATGTAAACTAGTATTGACTGCTTGGGAAATCTATGTGGAGATTTCTACAAAAAAATGAAACTAGAAATTCCATTTGGCCCAGCTATTCCTCTTCTAGTTTCTTCCTGAAACAGTCAAAGACATCATATTATAGTGATACATACCCATGTTTTCAGCAGCACAAGTCATAATAGCTAAATCTTGGAAGCAGACTATATGCCTATGAGAAGATGAATGGCTAAAGAAAATGTGGTATTTACATATGATGGAGTACTACTCTGTCATAAAGAAAGATACATGAGTCACTTGTAGGAAAATTAATGCACTTTGAAACTATAATGTTAAGTGAAATAAATCAGACACATGAACTTAAATGTTGCATGGTCTCTTTTATATGAGAAACTAAAAGTATAAAGTATCATTCTTTATCTTTCTTGTGGTAGTATACTGTTCCATTGTATATATCAGATACACAAGTTTAAATATCATATGATTCTTCTTGTCTGAGAAACCTAAAGGATCAACACAGAGGATAGATATTAGAAAATAAATAGAACTTTTTTCAGATGGGAAGTAGAACAAGAGATGGGGGAGGAAAGGAAGGGAAATGATTTAAAGAAAAAAGAATTGAAGGAAAAAATGGAAATAGAGCTTTGCAAATGAAAAGGGGGAGATGGTTTGGAAGGAGGGGAGGGGAAGGGGACAAAAAAGAATTAAGTTGCACTATGCAAATTCCTCATGAATGCAATCATTATGTATTGCAATTTGCACTAATAAAGCGCATAAGTCTTTATACTTATGAACTATAAAGCTAGATAATAGGAAGAAGGGAAGTAGATCTTTCTCAAAAGAAGGAGATCAAGAGATGGAGGGAGGGAAAGGAGGTGAGAAAAAGAAATTAAGGTGTACAAGGTACATGTGCCTACAAGGAATGTAGACATTATGTATTACCCACATGTACTAATAAAAAATAAAAAATCAGTAGGGCATCACTGGTGGAATCTCAGAAGAATGACACAATCTGATGGGCTGTAACTGAGTATCTGGCTGCTGTAGCAAGTACAGACTACCAGGAGGCAGAGGCAGCAGGAGGGAGCCCATGTAGCAGCTCTGCTCTCATCCAGGTGTAAGAGCAGAAGACGGGGGAAGACAGAGTCAGGTAGTATTGGTGTGAAGGCAAGAGCTGGTAAGACTCTTGGTATAGAGACCATTTCTAGTTGATGATGGATTGAGTGTGGGGTAGAAGGGTGAGACTCTAAGAGTTTGGATCTGAGCAGTTGGAAGGACCAAGTTACCATATCTAAGGTAAGGAAGACCATCGGCAGAGCAGCTATGGCGGGGAAAGTGGAAGTCTGTTTTGAGCATTTTAGGGTTGAGACTACTCTTAGACATCACCAGAGCAGTTGAATAGTTCGTTCTGGGATGGAGAGAAATACTTGGGAATAGTCAGTGTAGCATTTTAAAATCTAGGAGACTGAGACTCCACAACTGACTAGAATTGGCAGAAGTCTTTAGAATTCTGCTCTGGGGGTTCACTGAAGTAAGTACAAAGCCAAGAGGTTGGCCTTTTGAAAACCAACTCGAACAAAGTCTTTTAAGAAGAAATGAAGGCCTAGCTGTATTAAATGCTGCTAGGGGTGCAGTGAGAAGTAATTATTGGGTTTAGCAATGTGGAAGTTGTTGGTGACCGTGTCATGTTAAGAGCTGCATGTCTGGGACATTGTAGAGTTCAATGGCTGGCCTGAATACAAGAGTGAAGAATGAAGAAAAAGTTTTCAGTAAATTTTGCTGAATGTTTTAAGTCATACTCTGTTAATCATTAATGTGTTGATCAGTTTCTGTATCCTTATGAGCAAGTTACTAGGTAACTATTTTTTTGTAATGCGTAGTGAGCCATAACTTTTTAAATAACTTAACCAATAAAGTGAATATTATTTTGTTAATGTTTCTGTTTAGTTGAAACTGATAGATACTGCTGTGCCAGGGATTTAGCTCAGTGCCACCTGCCTCAAAAGCACAAGTCCTAAGTTTGATCCCCAGTACCAAAAAAAAAGTGATAGATATTGCTAATGATCTAGAAATAATTAGCTCAATCATTCCCAATTTAAACTTAACATACCAAACTTTTTATAATGCAACATGGTTTTGTTTACAGAATTCACAGAACACAGGTGGTGTTATTTTTAGGTATTGAGTGTCCTCCAAAGGCCTCATGCACTCACAGGAAAGTGATTTAATCATGAGGGCAACACAGCTGACTAGTTATTAGGAAGTGGGATCAGGTGGCAGGACAGGTCTCTGTGGTGTGACCGGGAAGAGCATATCTCCCTCCCAGCTTCTCACTTCTCTTTGTTGTTGTTGTTTTGTTTTGTTTTTTGACAGGGTCTCACTATGTAGTTGAGACTGACCTGGAATTCACCGTGTATCCCAGGTTGGTATCAAACTCACAGTGATCCTCCTGCCTCAGCCTCCTGAGAGCTGGGATTACAGGTGTTGTGCCACCACGCCCAGCTTCACTTCTCTTTCTGCTTCCTGCCACCGTGACTTGAGCAGCTTTCCTCTGCCCAGGTCCTTCTACTGTGCTGTTTCTATGGTTAAACCTGCTGAACATGTACTAAAGCTACTAAAACTGTGAGCCAAAAGAATCCTGTCCAACTTTAATTTATTTATTTATTTTTTTCCCCTTGTCCCCACCCTCCCTTCACCCTCCCCTCCCCTTCCAACTTTAATTTTTGTATATTGTATCCCAGAGAGAAGAAAGTGACTAAGAAGTGGGTAGTAATTTTGTTCTTTTACTGTAGTTACCTAATAACTTATTCCTATCCAGGGGATATGACAGACAATCTGTGTGGAACCAGCCTTGGTGGGGAGAGGTGCTGAACACAGAGGTCTTTGTGCCCCTCAGGGACTGCTGGTGTCTCTGAAAGCTCTCAAATCATACAGGAAGACGGGCATGCATAACTGGCAGGGAGGTGTCAACCTTTGACTTTTCACTGTTGCTTTCTTAAGTGAAGAAAATCAGTAATTACATGGTGTATCATAAAGGCATATAATAAAAAATGGTTACTGTCCACAGTGATGGCAGTGCTTAGGCTGAAAGAGCAATACACTTGGCTGTGACCATGGAGCCCAGGGAACTGTAAGAGTGAATTATTACACCAGTGGCCTCAGTCTGTGAAGTTTCCTCATCGGTGAAGTTTATTCTATGGTTGAATTTTCAAGCACTGTTGTTCCTCCATCTGTCACTTCTGTGGATCTGGGCATGCTTCATGTGGAATGATGTCCAAGATGGAACCTTTGGTGTAGTTCAGTGGATTAATGGGACGGTAGCTGTCAAGCTTTGTTCTGAGGATAATGTAGATTCTTTTGCCAGTCTAACAGTTTCAAATGTCCCTTACCCCTTATAAAAATTACCAAATCCATGGAATGTTGAAAAAAACTATAGATGAGAAAAAAGAAAACTGAAACAACTATTGGAAGCTCACTGCCCAGAGAACTGAAATGGAAAATATGTTGAGGACTGGGAATTTTTTCGCTAGTCAAGCCTATTGTTGTTATTCACTTTTAACTCCTCGTTCACCAATATAATTGTATATAGTATGTATATACGTGTACATATATGTATGAAATAAATTTTTAAAAATAGAATTATATGCAGTTAGATGTTCTTGTTAACCTATTTTTTTCCTCTTTTGACCTGCATTCTATCGTTAGATAGAATTGGACCACCAAATATGTAGTTGCAGTCCTATTTTAGAGACCTACATAGATTCTTTGTGATTTATTTAATCCTTTATTTTGAGGCATTAAGGTTGTTTCTGACCTTTCACATCTAGGAAATACTTTATTTTGTTTTCTTCTGTATATTCCTAGAAGACTCCCAGGTCAAGAGAAATATACCTTCTTACAAGAAGATTATTCATGTATATATGTACACATACACGTAAATTCATCTTCTTCTTGCCCTGCAGATAAGTTCAACCAACCTATCTATAGTTTATTACTGATGGATGAAAGAGCTTGCCATAATTTTGTACATGCAGTATAAATATTAAAGATATAAATGCTATAATTCCACTCATCTATGGAACCTAAAAAAGCTGAGCTCATGGAAGTAGAGAGCAGTATGGTGGTTACTAGGGGCTGTGACAGGGAGGAAGTGGTGAGAGGTTGGTTAACAGTTACAAATCACAACCAAATAGGAGAAATAATTTCTGGTGTTCTTTTTAAGGTGATTATAGTCAACAACATTGTATTATATAATTCAAAATTGCTAGAAGAGGTGATTTTTAATGTTTTCATCACAAGGAAATGGTGGAGTTTATATTCAGTCAACAGATACATCGAGTGATTTTAGTAGGTAGGCAGCTTACCAGGATTTGGACATAGCAATAAATGATAGCATATTCCCAATTATTCTACAAGGAGTGGTAGCCATTAAATCTTCATTATACCTTTAAGTTCCTTTTCCAACATTGCCACAAAGGAAAAGTATATGATGCTAAGTATACAGTTTAAATCATCACAAATCACATAGGAAATCTAAAAAATACTACAAATAACTCTGCTGTCAAAGAGTAAATCGCACTGAAAATTAGAAAATATTCAGAACATAATGATTAAAAAAATACTTTATGTCAAAATTCATGGGTTGTGGCCTGGGTGTGATGGTACACATCTGCAAGTCCAGTACCCTGGGAAGCTGAGACAAGAGGATCATGAGTTCAAGCCCTGTCTGAGCAATTTAGTAACTTATCAAACCATTGTATCAGTGAGCCTGGGATTTAGCTCAGTGGAGTTCATCTTAGTACCAAAAACAAACAAACAAGCAAAAAACATTGTATCAAATACAAAAAATTTTAAGGCGTTGGGGATATGGCAAGGGTCTTGGATTTAATTCCTAATACTTCAAGAAAATTTCACAGGATATGAATATCCTGAAAAAGATTTTAGCCTCACTAATTATATTATTTAAAATTCTTAATGAGTTATACATACATTTTAAGATGTTAGTAAATAAGGGAAAAACACTACCAAAATCAGAGTCTTTACAAACACTAAGGAAAGAAACCATAATAAACAAGCTAGGCAAGGGAAAGACAGTAAAAAATAAACTACTTTGGGAATGAGAAGATAGATCAATGATTAGAACAATAGGAGAACAATAAACAACTTTAAGCAGATACTGTATAAAGCTTAGATGAAATGAGAAATTGTTTTTGAAAAATATGTAACTTTCAGAATTGGGTTTGAAGAAATAGAAAAAGAAATGAATAAATCTACAGTCTTTGAAGAAGTGTTGTCATTACTTTTACCTTTTCCTACAAAAAGAACACCAGAAACCCTGTGATGTCTTTAGTACACTTTTTCAAGCACTAAATGAACAGATATTTCCAATTTTTTGGAGTCTTCCGGAAAATAGGGAAAAGTCAACCACTTTTCAACGTAGTTTGGCACTAACATGACCCTCATTCAAAAAGCGGCAGACATGAGAAGACAAAGTAAAATTTCAGGGGAAATTCTTTAATGAAACTCTAATAAACCAAATCCAGTAATGTGAAAAAGCATACATTATTTTTTCTTTAGAAACCCCTATTTAATACATTTAACTTCATTAACAGATAAAAAAAAAAAACCATGCAGTCTTTATTAGGCACAGAAAATATGTTAGCACTCTTTTACCATTAACCACCACCATCAGTGAACTTGAATCCTGCATTAGGTGTGGATTGTGTTAAACTGACAATGTAATGTACATCTACCAGAACCTGTATCACTCACCATTTTTCATGGTGAAATGATAGAAATATCTTTTTAGAAAAGTATGAGTTTTGGAAAGTAATTATGAAGCCGGCACAGCCCTGTGCTGTTCCTTTTAACATTACACTGATGGTGTATGCTTCAGCATGCCCAGAGAAGGAAACAACAGATAAGAGCTGGGAGGAGTGAAATAGAAAAGCATCATGTGTAATGTATAACATGGTGCTATGATTATTGTCTACCTGGAAGATGCAGGAAAAGCGGCAGACGAGTCACAGTTAGAAGTTTAGCTAAATATTCTTTGAAAGGAAGAAAATATTAGGGTTAAGCGAAGCTCCCTTTGTTCTCCACCATCCCATTGTCTTGGAGAAATCCACTACTCTGTTTCATACCTTTAGCGGGCCCGTGTAAAGTTATTTTGGATATTTTTTCTTCACGTTAATGTGATCATATTTTATCTTTGCTTTGTTGTTGCTGTTTTTTCTGCATTCTGAAGATTGAACCTGGAAGCACTGAGCTACTTCCTCAGCCTTTTTAATTTTGATTTGGAGTCTCCCTAATTTCCCTGTGCTGGTCTAGAACTGACTTGCAGCCCTCCTGCTTTTGGCTCTTAAGGACCTGAGATTACTGATGTTTTTCATTACCTGTAGCCAGTTTGCATTTTTATTCATGTTTTGGCTTTTGAGCAGGTAGATCAGCTTAAGATAATTGTGTGGTATTTTACCTTGGTAGGCAAAACTTTGGATTGTTTTTCGTTTTTCATATTTTCCCAGGTGTTACTCCTTGTGTACGTGTGTAGGCCATTCTCAGAGGTAAACCCAGAAGCAGAGCCTGAGCCATTCCATTCCATCTTCAGGGCTACTAGGTGTTGCGCAATCTCTGTCCGGAGTGGCTCTATCATGATAGTTTCGCTTTCTCCAGGAGTGAATGCAAGTTCTCATTGCTCCATGTCCCCACTAAAACACAATGCCCAAACCTTAAGGTCATAGGAAGGAAAATGTCAAGATTCTCTGCCATCTGCTTGCATCACCTTTTAATTTAATTTAATGACCCTACTTCCTGGCTGCTCAGGGGAAATGTGTGCAGCAGGTAACTTCACTCTGATTTTTTACAAGTCTGCCGGGGGCTAAATGAAGAATTATGCTATCAATGCTTGAAGCATGATTTCCTTTTCAAGAGTGTTGGACCCCAGGCCAGAGATTTAGCTCATTGGCACTGTGCCTGCCTTGCAAATGTAAGGTCCTGAGTTCGATCCCCAGTATCAAAAAAGAAAAAAAAAAAACAAGACCCTGTATGCTTTACATACCTTTTTACTGACCTGCCTGTTTTTTCCCCTTTATGGATGAAGGGGTTTCTAGGTGGTTGAACATGAATTCTTTATTTCCTTACTTCAGTGACCACTTAAAGGAGTCTGAATTTTAAGAGCAATATTTGTTGTACTTTAGCTTGTCAGAGTTTCCATGTCCCTAATAGTGTCCTATTTGGTGATCTAAAGTGCTGCTAGTACTTCTAGAATGTTTTGATTCTGAATCATTTATTTATGAATACCAGGAGTCACCCTTTGTCTCTTAACTTTTTTTTTTTTTGCAAAATCATATAGGTTGAATTAGGTCACAGGATACAAATTGTTGGGGCAGACCAAGTCCATGTGGCTCCCATTGAACATAATAACAGCCCCTTGACATGCATGGCAGCTGCTGCCAAAGTCTCCAGCAAGGATCTGGGCTAGAGGGGGGTGCAGGTGTAATTTAAGCAATAACGTGGAGATTAAATAGGTAATTGGAAATGATTTTGCAGAATAAAACTGAAGTCTGGTGTACCCTGAAAAGGAAATTATTGCAGACATATAAATAGCTTACTGTATGGTTTAATTAGAGTTTAGTAGTTGATAGAATCCAATTGATAAATCGCCACAAAGAGATTCAAAGGGGGAAAAAATCTTGCTGCATTTGTATGAAAATTCAAAGACTCTAACACCAAACTGAGTGTAAAAGCCTCATTTCCTTACCATTTACCATTTGTATCAGGGTGTAATAGATTAAATTTAAATCTTTTCCTTAATATTTACATCACATTTAGAGGAGTCAGCTATTAGCTTTTGGTTCTAGCGGTTATTTTTATAAGTGAATGTATTTAAATTGTGGGATTTGCTGTCTTCTGAGTCCATGAGTGATTACGCATGTTCTATATTTCAGTTCTCTCCTTTGAGAATTGACAGGATCATTTTGTGACTAGGAAATGATTTGGAGAGTTTGGTAAATAAGACAAAACCTGATTTATCTGATGAAACCCTTTGGTTCAGTCAGAGATGAAAACTAGATACTGTACTCATATGCTGATCTGATTTTTACTTGGTGTTACCTTGGCTTGGTTGTTTATTGTGTTTTTATTTATGAATTTATTTAATTTGTAATTTTTGTTGAAGTTCTGTCATGAAATACATGAAACTACTTAACATTTTTTCCAGTGACTTTTGTTTCTAAATGAAGAGTTAGAAAAATTAGAGCTGTTCTGGGGAGATTATTTTAAGAATCACAGCTCATCTTTTGTTTTCCCTCTGAGTTTGTCCTTATTAATCTTGCAGTTTACCTTTAAAATACACACAATAGGTAAGAATGGATGTAGGGTAGGGGGAGGTTTCTTATTATGCAAGATAGGAGTGAGTGGTGTGATGCTTATGTGCAGTTAGAATCGAATATGTGAAGTCTTTTCTATTTCATTATGACTGCTGCTGCCTAATGACACACAGTATTGATACTAGCTAATTTAAGTGTTTCTTACTTTAGGTTACAAGTTTAGGTAATGTAGAAGTTGATTGTTGGTCTGCAAATTACGTACATATTCCCAACATATAAGCACGTTACATTCATGAACACAGTGATGGATTTCATGGCTAGGTGTCTTATTAAAAACATGTTTAGGTGCTAAATGACCATAAGCATGTGGATGGACACTGAAGTAGCAATTTGAATGATTTATTTTTTAAATTTTTATTTCAGTAGTATTAGTACTTGTCTGGGGTACATAATGCTTTTGTTCCTAGTCGATACATGTACATGACACAGCTTAATTCATTTTTTCATCTGCTTAGCCTTCTGTCCCATTTGCTCCCTCCATCTCTTGGTCCTCCTACCGCTTGCAAGAGATTTATCTTTCTATTTCCTATTATCTGTCTTTTATTTTTACCTTTAATTTATTTACATTTTTGGTTTCTCATATAAGAGAAGCCATGTGATATTTAAGTTTGTGTGTTTGATTTATTTAACTCAGCATTGTGGTTTCAAGGTGCAATCATTTTCCTATAACTGACTCAAGTTTATCCTCCTTTATGGCAGAAGAGTATTCCATTATGTATATATTATACCACTTTTTTTATTCACTCACCTGTTGATAGACAGATGCTTCCAAGAGATTTCTTAACATAGGTAAGAACTTCATATGTTGATCGTGTAACTCATGTTTAATATTACTTAGATTTATAGTTTTGCTGCACTTGGTGTATGGTTTAAGTGGAATTATTTTACAGTCTGAAAGTCTTCAGCAATTTTTAAAATTTAAAATAGAGTAGGGAGGTTGAAAGTGATGGACTGCAGTCACCAGACCAGAATAGAATCGTTCAGGAGTATTTGCTCATATGTGTGAGGGATGGTTGTGAGAGCTGCTCTCTAAATAGAGAGGAACAGAGGAACATGTAGGGTAGCCCAGGAAGAGGAGAAGTGGATAAGTATTGCCTAGATGACTCTTCATGGAAGGTGTGGTCAGTGCCCTGTTGTGGTGCCATCAGAAAGATTTGTCATCTGGGAGGAGACACTGGTATGCAGCATGGAGTTGGCCCTCCCTGTGGTTAATGTGGCTAGCGCTCTGTTTACCTTAGTGAGTGCCGTGTTTAGTACACTTGAAAACACTCTCATCAGGAAATGTGTCTGTTTTAAGTTCTTGAGCAATGGAGATGAAAATGAAACCATGTCTTTCTTTAAAAATGATAGGATTCAAAGTTGTATTAATAAGTAACATTGCTCTTTCAGCAAAATCCCTCTGTAGTATAGGGAAATTTCAGGCTGTTGGTAGAAAGAGAAGCCTAGAGGTAGTTATGATTTCTCAGGGACTGTGGAAGAGCACATTCCTGGACCACATCCTCTGGTGCCTTTGTTAGTTTCTTGGATAATTAGCAGTGCAATTCAAAACTTCAACTTGGATTTGTTTTCTAGTAATGGTAGGCTAGATCACCCTCCTGCTGAAATAAATACCGTTATTGAATAAACTGTTTACACACATATTTTTAAAAGCATCAAAGAGAAAATCGGTAAGAACAGAGATTTAACTCAGTGGTGCCTCCACCTGCCGGGCAACCAACTGCAAAGTCTGAGTTCGATCCCTGGTACAAAAGAGAGAGAGAGAGAGAGAGAGAGAGAGAGAGAGAGAGCGCGAGAGAGAGAGAGGG
>NW_022900950.1:29366417-29375520 GCF_012274545.1 Fukomys damarensis
GAGAGAGAGAGAGAGAGAGGAGATGGGTGAGCTGAAATGAGGGCAGGGGCCTGGAGCAGCAAAAAGAAGAACCTTGGTCACCGATGCACTTTGTGTAGAGGATACTGGCTGATGGGGTTTCTCAGCTTCCATCCTGACAAGGGTGCAGGGAAGGGCAGAAGCTACAGCCTGGGTGCCTTCTCACGAGCTGGTGGCCTAGAGGGCCTTACCCACAAGGTGGGCCAGCAGCTAAATTGGCTTCCTGTGGGTTTGAGTCCTGGCTCCTCCTCACCTGCGTGGTTCAGGGACCCTCCAGATCTGCATGTCTCAGAAGCTAAAGCAGATAATCTTAGTATAAGTTGCTTGTTGCTTTTATTCTAAATGATGACTTTACTTTCACAAATAGGAAAGAAGAAAAAAAAGCCACCTCAAATAATTAGCAAAATAAGGAAGGATGCTAGGCATAAACAACGAAGATAGGGTAACTAGACATAGACTGTCAAACAACCATGCTGACTGCATTCTTTAAAAGTAGACACCAGCCTTTGGGTATCTGTAGGGAACACTAAGCTATAAAATGTAATATGGCAAAGGGGATGTCACTAAATAAAATTTCTGGATGTTAAAGATATTACGACAAACAGAGTTCTAGGGAAGGGTGGAACAGCACATTTGGTAGCACCCTAGAAAGATTTGGTGAAGAAAATGAGTAAATTAGAGCAGAGGTCAACACACACTTTTCTGCAAAGTGAATACTTTAGGTTGTGATATAACTGCCCCTGTTTTCAGTTTGCTTCTATAAACCTTTAAAAGTGGAAATACTATCTTAGATTACAGGCCATTCAGAAACAGTTTATTAGTTGGATTTGGCTGATGGGCCATAGTTTACTCATGGAAGCCTTCATAGGCCAATGAGAGAAAATGTAAAAGAGATATTGAGGCACAGGGATAGAACTAAAAAATTTACATTTGCTTAATCAGAGTCTGAGAAGGGTGAAGAAAAAAGGATAAGGCAGAAGAAATGTTTGAGGAAACACTGGCTAGAAAATTTCTAAAGGTGATAAATGGATAACAATATATAGATTCACAGAGCTCTGTGAATCCTAAACAGGATCAGTACAAACATCCTCACTGAGTGTATCACAGTGATACTGCAGGACACTGAGTACAAATAAAAAGTTTTCAAAACAGGTGGGAAAGGACAGGTGATAAAGCACTGACCCAGTGTGTGAGGTCCCCTGTCCCATCCCAGTGACCTCCACCTAAGTTCTTGGAAGCAGATGGGGAGGAAGAAAAAGACCCTGATTCCATCTGTAGAAAGACAGGTGGGTTCTCACTAGTGGAATCAGAACACAGCAACGTGGCGTCTTCAGTATTGAAAGAAAAATATATGCCAATCTAGAGTTTTTGAATAATGATATTAAAACACACTGAAATAAGAGCTGAGAGTTTGCCATCTAGAAATCTTCCAAAAGGCAATTTTGAAAATTGAATGTTGTTAAGACAGTGATTCTGGATGAAAGATCTGAGATGTTGCAAGGGATAAAAAGCAAAAAAAACTGTGGTTCAGGGGTGCTGAAACTTAGTTTAATATGGAATTTATTGAACAATATCTTGAGGGTTTAAAAATATTGACAATAAATATAATGCAATAATGCCTTCTCCTAGTCATTTTCCTGTCACTGGAACCCAATACCCAGCACGACAGCTGAAAGGAGGAGGTTTACTTTCATATGATCTGTTGGCTTCAAGGCAGAAACGTCACAGTGGAAGGGCATGGGAGCAGAGAGCTGCTCATTCCGTAGCAGCCAGGCAGCAGAGAGAGGAGGGAGGAGCCAGGCACAAGAACACACCTTCTAGGTTGTTATCCAGGCCCCACACCCATCCAGACTCCACCATTGAATAGCACTTTCATCTACTGAACTCCTCAGTGGCTGAACCTGCTGATGAGTACAGTGCCCTTGTGGTACATTCACTTTGCAAAGATTTTTAGGGTCATCTTATGTCTAAATCATAGCATGTCTATAAGTTGAGAAAAAGAGGGAAATAAGTATTATGCATGGACACTCTCAGGTCGTCTAGAAAATATTTTTCAGTGCAGTTTTAAAGTTGATGTGAATCTTAAGGCAAAAACAAAAACAACAGCAACAAAAACAAAATGAAAAAAAGGGGGATTTGCTCCACTTTTTTTTCTCATTGAATTTATTGGTACATTTTAGTCATACAGTACAGTGACATTCACCATTGGGATCTTGTACCTTTACACGACAGGTCTTGGTTCTCATTTTTTTCCCCTTGTCCCTGCCCTCCCTTCATCCCCTCCTCCCTTCCCTATTTACAAATACTTTATTTCCCTTTTTTCATTGTCTCATGTTTTTTTTTTCCTTTTATCTTATTACCTTTCCCCTACCCTTCCAATTTCCCCTACACCTTTAGCCCTTTCCTTCCTATTTCACATTGTCCATTATCTCATTAGGATCTTATGTACCATTATAGTTTTTCACACCAGAGAAATTATTCGGTATTTATACATGTGTGACTTATTTATTTCACTTAAGAGTATATCCTCAATATGCATCCATTTTCCTATGAATGAGTCTAATTTCTCATTCTTTATGGCTGAGTAGTATTCCACTTTATAGAAAAGCCACATCTTCTTTATCCAGTCACCAATGGATGGGCAGGATTTGCTCTGTTTTTAACAAAATACTGGCACCAAATGTTAGAAGTAGGTGTGGTGAAGCACATTGCTTGATTTCTGTAGTCAAAGGGAAGGCACGAATCAGTGGACCAAGGAAGACATTACTTTTTGTTCAGTGAAATCATATACAAATAGAGGGAAGGAGACAATTAAAATAGTACAGAAAAGGGCCAGGGATTTATGTCAGTGGTTCCACTGCCTGCTTCACAAGCACCAAGGTCCTGAGTTCATTCCCCAGTACAAAAAAAAAAAAAAAAGATTATACATAAAATCTCAACAAATCCATGATTATTATGACAGGGAGTTGTTTTGAAGAAAGTTGAGAGTTGAACACTTTCTCTGGGCATGAGATAAGGGTAATTATTATTCCCATTTTGCATGTATAATGTGATTGACCAAAGAATTTCTTCACTAGTTCAGCAACCCAGGGAAGTCATCTCATCCTAGGGAACCTTTGTGTCTGTTGTCTGCTGTGCACAAGAAGGTGCTTGGAAATACATGAAAAATGCTAATAATCAGGAAAGGGGCTCTTAGCATGACTCATTTTGTGAATTAATAGTTATGGAATCTACATCACTGTGTCAAAGCTTAGGTTTCTTATACCCTGAGTTGAGTGCAGATGGAAACATAGGAGAACAATTTGTCCTATTGTGATTTTTTTTAAAATTTCATTTCATGTTCTTCAACTCTTTCTACAACTCATGCTTTCTTGTCATTGTCTTGATTTTTAAGAGTCAAATGTTCTTATTTTGTAATTAGTATTCTTCCCAGAGATGTTATCTGCAGAGACTTTCATTTCTCTTGTGGACATAAGGCAAAAATTATCCTACTTTTCAAAACTGAGCCTATTTCTTTTTTACTCTGCCTAATGTTGATATTCCTGATAGTCCTGATTGCGTGAAAAGTTTTGTCGTTGAGAAAACTTCAGGGAATGGGTGGGTAAGATTGTTTATGAAACCAGAGTCCCCACAAGGCTTGAAGATGTTGGCCCTGTAAGTTGGGGAAATCAAATTTGTATCAAATCTGAACTACATTTACTTCCAAGTTTGATCCCTTTAAAATGCACAGTAAGCCCAGAATTTTGTCCTGTGCATGTGACTAGGTCACACCTTGATAATGTGTTATTTTTTATGAATTAAGACCTTCAAAAAATTTACATTGGTAATACATTGGAGATACATAAATAGAACTAACTGGATTTTTGGAAGCTACCAAATTTAGTTTCTTATAAAGAAGGAGGGAAAAAAGAAATGAAAACAGAATGAGATAAGCAACAAGAAGCATGATGACTAGCAGAAAGAAGGACAATGGATGTCAAAAGATTGTGGGAATATTGAAAATTTTTACAGTTTGAAACATGAGTAAATAGAGTCTTGCTTTACTCTCTTCACCCCCCCCATACTTTGGCAAAGGACAAAATAATCCAAAGCAGAAATATTTGTAGCATTTATTGTTGGATCATTACAGTTCTGTCATCATTTTAAAGTGAAAAATTGCTTTCCAAAGATCTGATTATTTTAAAATTAATAAAAGTCACTAAAAATCTTTTAACTTAAATCTTTGAAATATTCAGTTGTAAGCAACTAAATCTTAAAGAATGTGTGCTTAGATTCGCAGTTTCTTAGAAAAGAGTTAAACTTGAACAAGTAAAACAAAGGTTATGCCAATAACAAATGGTGGGGTTGTGGGGAGAAAGGAACCCTTCTCCATTGTTGGTGGGAGTGCAGACTGGTGCAGCCACTATGGAAATCAATATGGAGATACCTCAAAGAGCTGGGACTAGAGGTTCCATTTGACCCAGCCATCCCTCTGCTGGGTATCTTTCCAAAAGAATTAAAAGAGTCATATCACAGAAAGATATGCACACCCATGTTTATAGCGGCACAGTTTGTAATAGCTAAAACTTGGAAACAGCCCATTTGCCCATCAGTTGGAAACTGGATAAAGAAGATGTGGTTTTTCTATAAAATGGAATATTACTCAGCCATAAAGAATGAGAAAATAGATTCATTCATAGGAAAATGTATACATATTGAGGATATACTCCTAAGTGAAATAAATAAGTCACGTGTAAACACCCAATAGTTTCTCTGGTGTGAATAAACTATAATAGTACATAAGATCCTAATAATATAATGGACAATGTGAAATGGGAAGAAAAGTGCTAAAGGTGTAGGGAAAGTGGGAAGAGTAGGGGAAAGGGAATAAGGGAAAAGAAAAAATATGAGAAAATGAAAAAATGGAAATAAAGTGTTTGTAAAGGGTAGGGGAGGAGGGTTGAAGGGAGGGCAGGGACAAGGGGAAAAATGAGAACCAATACCTATCATGTAAAGGTACAATAATGAATGTAACTGTACTGTATACCTAAAATGTACCAATGAACTCAATGAGAAAAAAAAAGGTTATGCTTGTTTTTAAGTGTTCTTAGTGTCAAACCAGAAGTGTGAAGTTTTTTTAACCTTAATTTCTTAATTTATTTGTATTGTAAAGAAAAAATTGAGAGGGGTAAATAGAAAAATCCTATACATTTACTATACATATATAAATATGTATTATATATTGTAGTAGTTATTATGTATAATATATAAGACTTATTATATGTATATGTATTATATATTATATAGTTATAGAACAGTAGTTTTTTCTAATTAGTCTCATTTTCCAATTCCATCCTTATGGCCAATTTCTCTCTCTTCTCTGGATCTACCACTTTTGTGGACTTGTAGATAACAGGGGTTTTTAACCTTTTTGGAAATAGATCTACACTGACCTTGCTTAAGTTGTAGAAATCTCAAAAACTGATCTAGCCTACCTTTCCTCATTTTTCCTCTACAATTCTGCATGGAAGCTGTACTAAAGAAACCTTTCCACATCTTATCCAGAGTGTGTTGCGCAGCACCTAACATTATCGTAGGAACTAGGAAATTCACACTTTGTAAGTCTTTTTCTCTGGTTCTCACATCTAAATAGCCCAACCTCTGTTCACATGAATAGCAGTTCTTCCTGATCTTTTCTGCCTCTGTGCCCTATTTCTCAAACTCTATTTAGATCTCCATAATATATATTTCTTTTAGGAGTATGTTCTTCCCTATGTTAATGGTTTATATAGCGGAGTGCTTGCTTTATTCCCTTCACTAGGCTGTAAGCTATTTCTTTCTTTCTTTCTTTATTTAAAGGCATTGTTTCTGGATGGTGGAGACTTTTGCCATGGGTGAAGAGGGATGCTGGGGATTGAACACAGGGCCTCAGAGCTACTAAGCACACACTTTTTAATCACTAAGCTGTATCTTCAACCTCTCATCTTTAAAATAGTTTTTACCTAGGTGGTACTTCAAATAGTTACTAAATTGCAATCCCCAAGAAGGGTACTTCCTAGTAGAAAATCATGTTGCTTTTTCTTTTATTTCTTTTGTGCATAAGTAGTTGGCATGAGGCCTCAATTCAAGGCCTGTGGGCTTTTTTGCACTCTCCTTGTCTGTGCAAGCCATTGGTAATGGAAGCATACGTGAAGTCAGAGAACTAAAATTCCTTAATCATCTACGGATACTTTGTAGTTTATAAATACAGAAGAGAGAAGGAAACAGATTGGGAGGAAATTATAGAATGAGCCTCAGAGTGACTGAGTTATAACCTTAACTCTAATTTTTAAAACTGTGGGCACGTGCTTCACCTCTTTTATTTCATCTTTGAATAATTTGTATTATGTTGAGTTGTTAAGTGACTCAGTTAACATTAATGAGATACTGTACTTAATTTAATGTGAATTAGCCTTTGTGGATATTTTCAGTAGCACAGATAGTGTAGAATAGTGAATAAAGGTTGAACAATATACTTCCAAAGCACAAATTAGAATATTTCTCAAAATTGTATGTTTTAAAGGCAATTGAGTTATGCATAAGATTATGTGTTTATCAAGTTAGCGATTTGCTAATAGTTGGAAAAGTATAGGTTATGCAAATTACACTTGTCCAAGGGTGGTCTTTTCTCTGAGCTGCTTTTCAGAAAAATACTCAATTTACCCAAATAAAGTGATTAGTGCAATTATCCTGATGACTAGCCCTCTAAGTTTTTCACTTCTATTTCAGCTCCTGTAAGTTTAACGAAGGATATCATTTTAAAAGAAATTCCTTTCATCTGCAGTGGCGTGTTGCCACTGCTGTATTGAGTTAGCTGAGATCTATAAGGTTGTTACCTATAAACTGTCTCTAAATGTACTAAAAGGTTTTGTTTTCCTTTACGGGTGTAAAGAAAACGTCATAGTAGCAGTGGCGTATACCTTATCATTTTTATGTAGTCACATTTTGTTGAAGGAGAACTCTAGGCAAGAGTGGGCAATGCGAATGGGAAACTTTGTGGGGGAAAGAAAATGGGATCATGAGCCCATCTAAGGGTTACTTTTGTCTCAAGTAGAGAACTGCAGATACTCACTGTTGAGAGTGACATGCAAGTTGGAGTCCTGTAATTAAGAGCCAGAAGAAGTGTTATTTAATAAGGGAAAACCTTTTAACTTTTGTCAGATCCTTTTTTGAGGAGGAACAATTGCAGTCTTTGAAAACATCATGTGTTTATAAAGTGGTGCCGAAATGTAGTACAAACGTGCTTTAAAATACACAGCCCCTTTAAGTCCATAGTTTCCACACAGGGAAAGTAATTGTCTAAAATTACAAGTGCTACCAGAATGATTGAACTCTAGCTGCTAATTGAACCTTCAGGTTTAAAAATACACAGGCCTCACCAATTCAAAGATTATTAAATTACACCTTCTTGTGGGAACCAGCATCCATATGTTGGAGCAGTGAGCAGTGAAGGTCTTCTGACAGGGAGGGTAATGGGCATCTCATTACAGCTTTTGCCCCTGAGTATCTCTCAGAAGTTACTTAGGTTTTATTCTTAGGATATTGTAAAAGGTGGGACTCTCTTGTGGTATACTTGGCTGTTAATTCAAGTTTTGTGTTGATCTCTGAATAACTGCAAATTAAATACCATGACTTATGAACAAAAAGGCATGTATTGGTATATGACTCATTATTTTTATTTGACCCTCACACTGTCCTACAGAATGACTGCAGCATGTCCTACAGCATGACTCGTTGTTTCTAAATTTTACAGATTGATCTGTTAGGCTCAGAAATGACTTATCAAAGGTCACATGGCTAAGTAGAATTGTTGAAACTAGACCTCCTGGATCAGAAGTGGTTTGTTTCCTTGTGTCTTGACCATTGTGACATTTCATATATTTTACAGTGAAAATTGAATCTAAAGTCACTTTGCTTGGCTGTTCCAAGGTGGAAGAGAGGGACAGGATACTGATTAAATAAGCAGTTCATTCTTGGGTTTAGCAAATATTTTGAGCACCTGCTGGGTGGTAGGCATGGCTTTGGGAAACCAGGAGTCAAGTGGAATATTCACAGTTTAGTCCAGGGGAAGGTGGACACATGAGCAAGGTAGCAGAAGTGCCATGAAGGACAAGTGAGAGGATGGTGTGTGAAGGGGTCTTTAGGGAACAAAGAGAGCATCTTGAGTTGGGGTGTTAAGGCGGTTCTCTATGCCGCTTTCTTTGAAACCACCCCCACCCCCCAGTTCCACAGCCCATCAGGTGAGAACACAGCACAAAGTTCGCTGTCTACAAGCCAGGAAGGAAGCTGTTACCCGTAACTGATCTTCGTGACACCTTGATCATTGACTTTCCAACTCCAGAACTGTGAGAAATAGAGTCGTGGAGCCAGTGGCCTTCTGCACTGCCATCAAATACCTCAGATAGAGGAAAGATTTACTCTAGTTCACAGTTTTCCAGGTTCTATGAGCCAGGGAACAATGGTGTTGTTTGACAACGAAAATTTCATCTTCAGGGGGACTGAAGATAATGACTTGTGCTCATCACATTGTCCGAGAAGCTGTGCTATCTACCATAAGGTCAGTTATTGAATTTGGACTTGAGTTGCAAGATACTCCATTCTATGATTTACATATTTAATGGCATCAGACGACAGCTGTGTCATAGCCTTTTGTATAGGCTGGCTCGATACTTCCAGTCCACCCTCACTGTTGCTGCCTTAAACACCTGTGCTACCTGCCTCTAACTGTTCTAGTAGCCTTTCATCTTTGCACTTTTTCTGGTCTATAATTTTTCTTCTTTCCCTTCTTTAATGTTAATTCCTGCATTCAAATTGTACTGAGGTACACAGGCATCATAGCCATGCATCCTCTTTAATGTGATGTCACACGGCTTCACACTGGTCCTTTGTATTAAGTAATCTGGCTGCATTTTCTGGTTCTGGAATAGCTCTCCAAACTTCCACTCACTACTCTGAGCCTCATTTTCTTCGCTGCACACTTGCAAATATGTTGTGTATTTTCATTCTGTTCCTTGTACCTGAGTGCCCTGTACTTTCCTTTTTTTTTTTTTTTTTTTTTTTTAACCAG
>NW_022900950.1:29375662-29409301 GCF_012274545.1 Fukomys damarensis
TTTTTTTTTTTCTTTTTTTTTTTTTTTTTTTATAACCAGGTATCAAACTTGAGTCCTTGAGCTTCCTCTTCTTTACTAATTCACATTGTTTGACAGCATTGCCTGCATTAGCCTGCTGGGGATTCCGTGACAGAAAACCATTTTTCTCTGTCTGTGACTGTCGTCTGTGTGTCTCTCTCTCTCTACCCGCCTTCCATCTCTCCCTTCTTTCCTTCCTTCATTTCCTCTTCCTCTCCTCCTTTTTCTTCTTCTCTTCCTTCCCTTCCTCTTCTTTACTAATTCACATTGTTTGACAGCATTGCCTGCATTAGCCTGCTGGGGATTCCGTGACAGAAAACCATTTTTCTCTGTCTGTGACTGTCGTCTGTGTGTCTCTCTCTCTCTACCCGCCTTCCATCTCTCCCTTCTTTCCTTCCTTCATTTCCTCTTCCTCTCCTCCTTTTTCTTCTTCTCTTCCTTCCCAGTTCCTCTTCCCCCAACTCCCTCCTCCTCCTTCTTCTCCTTCTTCCTCTTCTTTTCTTCTGAGGATTGAACCCAGGCTCTTCACATTAGCTACATTACTAGCTTTTTAAGTTTTTTCCTTCAAGACAGGGTCTCAAATGTGTGTTCTCCCTCCTCAGCCTCCTAGAGGCTGGTTTTAATAATAGAAATTTATCATCTCATAACCCGGAGCTTGGAATTTCAAGATCAAGGTGTGGGCAGCATTGAGTCCTTCTGAGGACTGTGAGGGAGAATCTGGCCCAGGTTTCTCTTCCAGCTTCAGGTGGCCTCTGTCACTCTTTGGCTGTAGATGGTCATCTTCTCCCTCAGTGTTTACACTGCCTTTCCTCCGTACACGGCTCTTCCCCTTTTAATAGAACACTAGTCGTAGTAGATTAGGACCCACTCTAACCTTCTTCTGATTACCTCTTCAAAGAGCCTGTCTCCAAGTAAGGTCACATTTTGAGGGAACTAGAAGTTAGAACTCCAGCGTATCTTTTGTTATGGGACATAATTGAACTTGTAACACTGTCTTTTCTCTCATAGCTCAGTGTAAACATTGTGCCACAAATATCCTGAGCTCTTGTTTGATTTTTGGTGATGGATCATCTTTTATAAGAGAGCGTGATTAGTCATCTGTTAGACGAATAGGTCTGTTATTCTCTCTCCCTGCCCTCTATACCTGTCATGCTCATTAACCCAGAGTCTCTTTGAGGACAGGAACCAGGTGTGGCTTTGTTATTCTTCCTCAGGGGAACTTAGGATTCACAGAGTGAATGCATGGGTACTACCAAGTGGACATGTTGTTTGGATTTTTGGAGCCTTTAGGCATCATTTGACTTAACAAAGTCTTTTTTTTTTTTTTTTAGAAAAAGTAGCAAAATAGTACATCATATAAACTAAAAGTATTTAGGATGTGATAAAAACTACAGTGTGTTTAAAATTTTTAAAGATTTATCGTAGTAGAACACACATTGCTATTACTCTCCCTTAAGTACCCCTCCTCACTTAGATCACACTTGTCCCGTTTTTCTTGCCAGTTTCTGAAGCAGTTCTGGATGTCTTCTTTCTTGAATGTCTTTCGTGGTGCTAAAATGTCTATCTCTCATCCTCATTTTTACTTTAAAGAAGAGGCAGAAGTCACTTGGTGCCAGGTGTGGCGATGAAGGTGGATGAAGGCACGTCGTATTGTTTTTGTTTGACAGAAATTGCCATCAGTGTTTTGAATTGATTTGTGACATTGAGGCAACCACAACAGTGCAAATAGAGACACGGATGAAAAGGAGCCTCAGAACTGCCTCTGAAAGCGGCAAGGGTGATGGGATACGTGTGTTCAAAGGGAGGGGAGCACTTTGAGGGGAATCGATGGTGAAGCGCCTTTTATTGTAATAGTTTTGTTCATTTAAACATTGGCCACAGTATTTGATCACACTTTGCAGATATTAAAACTTTTATTAAGATTACTTAAAACACGGTAATGAAGTAACCAGTTAGTCCATGAGGTCTACTTTCTTGGTATAAAAGATAAATTTATTTTCATTAATTAAATTTTAACCTCATTTATAGTCTTCATAAACTCCTTCCGATCTTCATTTAAACAACTTTTTAAATTTTTTATTTTTAAATAGGTCAACGTATAAATATCATTATTTCACTGGATATTTGAAGAGCTGCCAAATATTTAGCATTAGGTAAAATGATGCATATATGTTTCAATTTTCTATAGCTTTTGGAGAGAATGTTCTGTTGTGAAAGATATAGTACAAACCAGGTGACAAGGGCCAACAGGATGTCTTTCTTTCTCTTTCTTTCAGTGGTCATCCTTTTCCTCCCTTCCCTTACGCTCTGCTCCCCTACTCTCCCCTACATCACCCTTACCTTTCCCTGCTCTGTTTAGACCCTCTATTTCCCAGCATAAAACCGCTGACCTCAAAGGAAAAAGTACCACTTTAACATATAGCATGAATTATTATGTTTTCTATGAAGTTTATATTAATATTTTTATTCTCATATTTGAGAGAGAATGTAAGATGTAGGGGAAAAGAGTAATATAATATTGCAGTTCATGTGCCAGCCACTCTTTAATTTTGTGGCAAAATTGATGACTTTAGAAGTGTTGCAATGTGTACAGTACTAAAAGCTTTGTGTTGGCAATTACTTTCAAAGAGAGTGATTCTTGTTATTCTGCTCTGGACATACCTACTGCCCTCATGCAGTGAGAAATACTTTTTCGCCATTCCCATAAGCAAGGAATTGGAAGGGAATGCCAGACCTAGGACTGGTGTATGGTTGCTTCTAATATTTTCTTTCTGAGTGAATTGAGACCATATGGTCCGAGAAACCTGAAAGCTAGGTGGTTCAGGAATTTAACGTTGTGGCCTTGAAGTGTTTCTAGTTTTCCTTGCAATTAACAGGAAATAGTGCATTCATAAAACAATTTATAACTCATGTGATCTGCCTGGCCATAAAGCCCACTCCAGCAACTGTGACATAGCCAAGAGAAGTGGGAGCATTGGTCTCTGAAAAGGTGACCAATTAGTTGGGAAGAAGCCCATCCCCTCTTCCCTATGACATCATTTATTTGTTGTGAAACTAATTTCAGTGTCCATTTTCCCTGTCAATTACACTCCTGTCTTAATCCTCATTTCACATGCATCACATTTCCTCCCCTCCACTGATGAAACTTGGCTTGAGGCTAACAATTTTAAGTGATGGAGCTGTGGTTTGTTAAATTCAACTAGCTGATGCTCATGTACTCATGAATAGGAAGACTGTCCAGATCTTTTCTTGGGGATATGGTTCCATAGGAAATCTTGAGACAGCTATTATGTTGATACTTATGAAACATGCTTCTTAATAATACATGTTGGCAATAATCAGATAAATGGAGTGTTGAATGATAACTTGAGCAGTTTGATTGGCTAATGAACAGGATGTTTATTCTGTCTTAATACTCTGTACATACCAAAAGCAGCTGCATCATCTATGGAAAAAAAAATTCAGAGTCCTAATTCTCATCCTTCATTTTAATTTCCTGGAGCAGTTACTGCTTCTGGGGCTAACTTGGAGTATTTTCTGGGGATTAAGTCTGGTTCAATGGCCTTTGGTTATGCTGGAGGCAATAAGCTTCATGTATAAAATAAATGCCCAGGAACCTCCATTGTCCAGTTGTCATAGTTTAATTGCAGAATTTGCATCTCGAGTTGATGACCAAGGTTTTCCAGGACTTTGTGCATGCTATATGTGATATGCCTTTTAGTTTCTAGACCAATAAACAAATAACTTTTCCCAGGTAATTGCTAAGTAAGAAAAAACAGACCTGTGGTTTCAGCTGGACAAAAACTTGCCTTCTGAATTAACAGTAGCACTGTGTAGTGGTCATTCTAAAGTGATGGTTTCATTCAGCTCTTCTGGCCCAAATGGAAATGTCTGGTAACATGTGGCAACTGGGGAACTGAATTTTTAATGTTATTTAATTTAAGAGCAATTAGCCACATGAAGCTGGTAGGTACCAACTTGGAAGGGGTAGATTAAGAATATTTGTTACGACTAAAGACAAGGTGTAGCTGATGGTTCAAAATAAATTTAATATACTATAGCCAAAATAAATTTATATTTTTGGTCCTAGATTGATTTGAGGAGAAGATTTTTTTTCTTTTTCATTGAGTTTATTGGTACAATCTAGGAATACAGTTACATTCATTACTGGGATCCTGTACCTTCACATGACAGGTCTTGGTTCTCATTTTTTCCCCAAGATTTTGTTTTTGAAGTCATGTTGTTTGTGAAAAGATTTTGTTTTTGAAGTCATGTTGTTTGTCAGGTGCTGAATAATGATTATATTTTCTCTAAAAGCAAATGCTTGTAGCTTGTGTGTGAAAAGAATGATCTGGAAGGTACTAGTTTCACTCATGAGCTGGAAAGGATGAAAGTTATATCTGTTCAAGGCACTATACTTTTCCAGTTGATTCTAATCTATCCTCCAGTGACTCACACAAGATTATTGTATGGTTCTCCAGGAATATTTGAGAAATGCTGGTACCATCTACCTAGGTATCTTCCAGTTTCTTTCAGCTTTACGTATTCTGAGATATAGGAAAAAACACTGTCTTTTAAAATATATATTTTCACTCATATATTCACTGTGATACCTCTAGTGCCAGCAATCTGACACACACCAACCAAGCAGTTCTCTAGCAGTGGATACCAATTTGTTGTCTTCTTTAACTCAGTTCTGACACTCTCTACCTGGTCAGAGTCACTTCCCGTAGATTCAAGGCTCATATCCAAGTCTGACCCTCTGTACCTCCTCAGGTATCAGGCACAAGCCTCGGGTTATGACCTGTATTTCTGACTGACCAGCTGTATGTAAATTAGTGGATTCCCACCACCCCATCTCAAGGACAGCAAAACATAACTCAGAGAAACATTTTGTGTTGACTTGTTTGCTGTATAGAATACCACTGAAGTTGTACAGGAAGAGCCAGATGAGGAGATGCCAAGTGAAACCTAGGAGAAGGGGCTCAGAGCTTCCCTACCCTCTCCAGGTGCAGCCCCTCCAGAAGCTTCTGCATGTTCAACTGTCCAGAGGTTCTCTGAACCCTGTCCTTTTGGGAATTTCCTGCATAGGTAGGAGTGATTAAATAACTGGCCATTTGGAATTGCTTCCGCCATCAGGTCCTCTCAACTCCCCAGAGGTTGAGATTCAGGAAGGGCTAAAAAGTCCCAGTCCTCTAATCATGGCTTGGTCTCCCTATTCCGAAGCTTACCCAACTGTCATCTCATTAACATAGAAAGCAGACTCTCAGCACCCTGGAGATGCCAGTGGGTTTAGGAGCTGTGTGTTAAGACGTGAAGACTGAACAATATTTCACAGTATCTCTGCATTGTCCTGTGACTCCCTTGTCTGCCTTAGAGCTTTGGTCCTCCACCTCAAACTCCCTGTTACCTGGTTGATTGCTGCAGGCCTTGAATGGAATAATGGCTAGAGGGTAGTTGGGTAGGGTGTGGGTGAGCTAGAAGGAGGGAACCTGAGCTGCTTTGTGGGCTGGCTTCATGGGGAATTTCTGAAATTTGGTAGAGATCCAGAGGCAGATTAAAAGTCTGCTGAGGGTACCTTTTAATTTTCCAACTAGTGGGAAGCTGCCCTGTTCCATGGGAAAATTGAGCTCTGCTCACCCACCAAGTTTTTCATCACTTCCCCAGCGGGAATACTCTGGAAGGTGCTATCAAAGCCATACCATTGTTTATTTCTGGCAGTTTGGTTATGTTTTTATGCCAAAATGACAAACGGTAATTTGGCCTTTCAGTAAACGTACTGAAGTCACAGAAGTGTAGTTGGTATGGAAGAATGTTTGAGCCTCACGGTGTTGAAAAAGAAGGTCCTGCTCATTGGCTTAGTTCAGCTTCTGTTTTATCCACATAAGCAAAGAAAAATGATGTTAAGTTTCTTATGTGCTTGGTGATATGCTTTATAATAATCTTTGGAGATTGTTATAGAGCTGGCTAAATATATAGTACTGTTAAGTATGTGCACCAGATAAACAACTTTTCTTTTCAGAACAGCATGTTAAGAAATTCTTTCCTCCTGGAGTATTCATCATCTATTCCATATGCACTGTTCCCAAGTCTGTTTTCAATGTGAATGATCTTATGGGGTAGTATCATTGCTAAGACTGTGAAGACAGATAATACACATCATCAGCCTCTGGAGAGCTTGTTTGAATTCCAGCCTTACGCTCTTTTTCAGAGAGAGAGAGAAAATCACCTTGTTGTCATTTTAGAAATCTTATATGTGAACACTAAAATTAGTTTACCATTTTCTACCATGCTCTTTGGTAGCAGTAATAAAATAATCATGGTGACAGTAAAAATGATGATGATGATTTAGTAGCCACTTCTTGTAGTTTGTCCATAGGAAACTCTTGCATCCCTGAAATTTAGGTGTGAGATAAGTTGATTGTAAAATAACATTAACTAAATCAAGCTCATACATAAGTAAAGACTATCTTGAACACATTCTTATTGTTGGAAAAACAACCTAAACATTAAAAGTGAGAGGAGAAATATAAATTTTAATGTCATATCTAAATATTCACTGAAAACTTCACTGGTAAAGTGTATGAATTTTAAGTAGATTAACTCAGTCTAGCTTGACAGATGTGAATAGTCTCCACTTGCAGTTAAGAGCTATTTCAGCAGACAGCATCTCTGAGTGAGCTTGCAGAAAAGCTGTCAGGTTTTCTGGGAGGACTGAGGCTGCATTTGGGAATTGTGCTTTTTATGGAACAGGCATCAAATAAATTGGACACATGAATATTAATATCTTCTTAAAAGCAAGTACACTAACTCTAAATCACTAGCCCTCAAAAATGGGGACATCATGGCCCTATCTTGGGTAGGTACAATTAGGGTCCACAATTATTATCATTCCTATACAGTGCTCATCCAAAAGTGAAAATCTAAGGTGTCACAATCCCAACCCCAAACTCAGCTATACAACAAATGAAAATCTAATAGTTCAGTTTAATGCTTTTAAACCGTGACTGACATAATTTAAGTCCACCCTTTCCTAGGAGTTTGAACTGAAGAGGTTTTCTTTTAAACTCTCCTTTACCAAATACTTTGAAAATAAGTCTGCACATCTTGGTTCCCTGTGCCTATTTTTTTTTTCTTTTGGTACTGGGGATTGAACTCAGGACCTTGCATTTGTGAGGCAGGCAGCGGAACCACTGAGCTAAATCGCTTGCCCTGCCTGTGCTATTGACTCACCCTCTTGTGTTTGTTTTTTTTAAATCAAATATGAAAGAAGACCCATAGCAAACATCTCTCCCATTTGTGTCCTCTAACTCTATTCACTTTATTCAGAATTATAATATAAAATCTTTAGTATCTGACCAGCTGATAGAAAGATAAGAACAGTGAAGCCTTAACCCTGTAACACTGTAGGATTTAGCCATTACTTTGGAAGCCCTGAAAGCCTTTATCCAGTTCATTAGCTGTGTTATCTTTCTTTTTTGGAGAAGCTGTAAAGTATCTCTTGAAATTGTTTCAAGGAATACACCATCTAAACTAAAGGAGGAAAGTCAGTGGAAACAAATTTGCATTCTTGTGTGTGCTATTTGATGTCAGAGTTGGAGCTGAGCTTATGCAGTGTACCAGGAGCTTTGTTCTGTGCTGGGGACACAGGACTGAGTGCTCACACAGTCCAGTCTCTTGGAGGATGTCTCACATAACATTTTAAAAGTGACAACTCATAAATAGATTTAGAGTGTGGTAGAAATAAAATAATTTAGGGCAGGAGCCTATTTAAGTTGAGCTTGAAGAATGAATTGAAGAGAAAACAGGTGAGGGGTCATGAAGCATGAAAAACCATTCATTAAGGGAAATTGTCATTATTTGGGGAAGATTCTGCTATTTGCTCTAGTCTGTGTATATAAGTGCTCCCCATGGTGTGTGTGTGTGTGTGTGTGTGTGTGTGGGAGTGCAACTATAGATAAGGGAGTTTCATGATGTGACATCTAGAAACCCATTTTGGTGATTCTCAAGTCACATAATTATACTAAACTCCCTAAGGTGTCCTCATGCCAAGAAATCAAGCAGACCACTTAAGTTGGGTTAATACAGGGTTTTCCTAACTTCACTGAGTGTGATATCCTTTTAGTATTCCAAAGAACTGAATAGTTGGGAGGGCAGTGTCTCTCTGCTGCTGAGGTGAAAGAGTGACTAGGAAGACTAGCTGGGGCCAAGCTGCAAGAAATGCACAAGCCACTCTCCAGAAGGGAGTTTTTCTTCTGGGTAAAAATGTTAATGTCTTCCCTTTCCCTGTTGGACAAGGAATTGTAATTACACTGAGGCTCTGTGCTTTGGAGAGACATAAAAGGACATGCTAGACTCTGATCCTCAAGGGGATCATTGTATACTGAGGTGACAAAATGTAAGCTATTGTGATGTGTGAGATAATTGTTTAAATTAGGCTTTTTAGGGTGCTTCCACGGGAAGGATGTTCTCCCTGGCCAGCTGTGGGAACTGCCCTGTGGTGACCAGGTGAAGCTTCCAGTCTGGATTTTCATGTCTGGAGGAAGGATGGGGTGGCCTCATAGGGCAGGGGTGCCCATGGTACCAGGATTAAGAAATGATGGAGGCCCAGAGCCAGGCTCTAGGGGCTGGCATGGGAGATAAAGAAGGTGGAACCAGCAGAATTGGGGGATGGATTCTGAGAACCTTAAGGAATGCTTTGGGATTCTGAAAGCTTTTTATTTCAAACCATTTAATATCAGATACTCTCCCTGTGGGCAGGATTTTCTTTTCACCTTCCCTGCTGTGTCTCCAGTTCAACTCTTGCTTCACATAGAGTAGATAACAGTAAATGTGTATTGGCCAATTAAGTTGTATTTTACTGTGTGCAAAGGCCTTATACTACTGAGTTTTAAGCTCTACTTTTAGTTGCCATAAATACCATAGTCTTTATGTGCCTGTGGGAAACAATAGAACCCTATGGTGAGTACTGTCGCTGATGCCCCAGATCACCTATAAATTGTAAGTTCTTGCTTTTAGGTATTTACTCTCCCTGATTTACTGAAAATTCTCTAGTTTTCCTGAAGATAACAGTTTTGTTATTGTTTTTAAAAGATATAATATCAACACTGCGCAAAGTTGATACAAGCCACAAAACATAAACAGCCATGGACCTAACATCCAACATGGGGACGCACGTGTGACCGTGCTCACCACAGCCTCTTTCTTCCTTCACTCTTGTCTTGCATTGTGTGTGTAGTATTCCCTGGCTTTTAGAAACAGTTTTATCTGCGTAAGTATGTTTTCGTAAATAACATATGGATTAGTTTTACTTGCTTATAGCATTTTTAAAATGTTATGAAATCTACTGTGTTTTACTTATTTTCATTCAGCATTATGTTGGGAAATGTATAGTTTTATTATAGATAGAGCTCCCCTTCCCTGCTGGGTGTTGTTAGACTGTAGGTCCTGTTTTCGTCCTATCTCCTCTTAACAGACAGTTGGGTGATTTCTGAGATTTTGCTGTTGGGGCCAGTATCTTTGAGAACATTTTTTTAAAAATTAAATTTATTGGTACTTTTTAGACATCAATGTAGTACACTTGCATTCATCATTGGGATATTGTACCTTTACTGATGTATCTTGGTTCTTATTTTTTCCACATTCCCCTGCCTTCCCTTCACCCTGTCCACCCTTCACTATTCACAAAGACTTTGTTTCCATTTTTTTCCTTTTCTCATATTTTTCTCATTTCCTTCTTTCCTTTCCCCTACTCTTCCCAGTTCCCCTACTCCTTTAGACCTTTTCTTCTTATTTCACATTATCAATTATACAATTTGAACTTTATTTGCACTTTTAGTTTTTCACACCATAGAAATTATTTGGTATTTACATGTGTGTCCTATTTGTTTCACTTAAGAGTATGGCCTCAGTGTGCATCCATGTACCTATAAATATCTCTAGTTTCTCATTCTTAATCGCTGAGTAATACTCCATTTTATAGAAAAGCCAAATCTTCTTAATCCAGTCTCCAGTTGATTGGCAGTTGAGCTATTTCCAAGTTGTCGGTATTACAAACTGTGTCACTATAAACATGGGTGAACATATGTAGCTGTGGTATTATTCTTCTAATTCTTTTGGGAAGATACCCAGCAGAGTGATATCTGGATCAAGTGGGAACTCTAATCCAAGTTTTTTGAGGTATCTCCTTATTGATTTCCACAATGGTTGCACCAGTCTGCCCTCCACCAAAAATGGAGAATCGTTCCTTTCTCCCCACAACCCTGACAGCATAGTTATTGGTTGAATTCTTGATAGGAGCTATTCTTTCTTGGGTGAGGTGGGATCTCAGTGTTATTTTCATCTACATCTCTTGAATGACCAGTGATGTTGAACATTTTTTCATATATTTATTTGATATTATTACTTATTTGTCTGAGGAATGTCAATTCACTTCAGTTGCCTATTTTTGGATTGGGTCTTTACATTTGGGAGGTTTGATTTTTCATAGATAGCCTCTATTAGGTTCAGATAAAGACCATCTATTTCAATTTTCTGCAGGGTTTTTTTTTTTTTTATCATGAATGGATGTTGAATTTTGCGGAATGCTTTTGCTGCATCTATTGAGATGATCATATGGTTTTTGTCCTGACTCTGTTAATACAGTGTATTACATTTATTGATTTACATATGCTGAACCATCCTTGCATCACTAGGATAAATTGGACTTGGTCAGAGTGTATGATCTTCTTGATGACCCTCAGAATTCCGTTTGCCAGTATCACGTTGAGGATTTTTGCATCTGTGTTCATTAGGGAGATTGGCCTCTAGTTCTCTTTTTTGGTTGTGTCTTTCCCTGGTTTGTTTTGACTGTATTAGAGTTCAGGTTCTCAAAGTGGGTATTGATGATTCTCTGGATTTCTGTTGGATCTGTTGTGACTTCATCTTTTTTGTTCCTAATTGCATGGATTTGAGCCTTTTCTTTCCTTTTTTTTTTTTTTTTTTTTTTTTTTGATAAGGCTGCCTAAGGGTTTATCAATTTTGTTTATCCTTTTGATTAAAACCAACTTGATTCATTGAGTTTTTGTATCCTTTTTTTAGTCTGCATTATATTAAATTCTGCTCTGATCTTTATAATTTCCTCCATTGTATGAGCTTTGGGTTTGTCTTGCTCTCCTTTTCTCAGAGCTTATGATTCAGAATGTGGTTGTTTATTTGAGCTTGTTCTGTTTTCCTACTGTGGGCATTCACTGGTATGAATTTCCCGCATAAAACTGCTCTCATTGTGTCCCATAGATTGCTGTATGTTGTATTGTCATTATCATTTATTTGTAAAACCTGTTTAATATCCTCTTTAATTTCCTCTGTGACCCACTGATTGTTCAGGAGAGTTTTTCAATTTCCATGTGTTAGTGAAATTCTTGTAGTTTCTTATGCTATTGGTCTCCTATTTAATTGCACAATGGTCTGATATACATGAGATAACTTCAATTCCTTTGCATTTACTTTAACATGTTCTATGAGTTAGTATGTGGACTATATTGGACAATGAGCCATGTACATCTGAAAAGAAAATATATTCTGATTTTGTGGGGTGGAATACTGTAAGAAGCCTGTTAAGTCCATTTGTTCAAAACCTTGGTTCAGTTTTAGTATCTTGTTGATTTTTTTGTCTGGATGATCTGTCTATTTGTGACAATGGGGTATTGAGGTCCCCCACTACAACTGTATTAGTGCTAATTTGTTTTTTGTTTTTTCATGTCCCTTATTTTGTATAGTTGGGTGCATTAGTATTTGGTGAATATATATTTATGATTGTTATCTCTTCCTCTTGGATTGTTTCCTTAACAAGCATGTAGTTACTGTTGTCTCTCTTAATTAGTTTTGGTTTGAAATTTACTTTGTCTGTAAATAAGATAGCTACCCCTGCCTTTTTCCAGGTTCCTATTGCATGGAGAATTGTTTTCCATTCTTTTACTTTCAGCCTCTGGGTTTCTTTTTGAGGTGTGTTTCTTATATACAGCATATTTTTGGATTTTGCTTCTTAATCCATTCTGCCAGTTGATTTCTTTTGATTGCTGAATTGAGGCCATTAACATTGATGGTTATAACTGATATCATCATCATGTTATTTACCTGTTGTTGGTTCTTTTGTACCCCCCACTTTAATTTCTTGCCTTGACTGATGAGATATTTTGGATTTCCTCTCTTTGTCCTCATGCAGTTGTGATCTTCATTGTCACTTTCTAGGATATTTAAAAAAAATTATTTGCAGTGCTGGTTTGGTATTCATGATGTTTCTCAGGTGTTCTTTGTCATGGGAGTATCTTATTTCTCCATCAATTTTGAAAGATAGTTTTGCAAGATACATCAGTCTTGTGTTGAAAAGTCTGCTGTGATTCTGAGGGGTTTTCCTTTGCATGTGATTTATTTCTTTTCTCTAACTGCTTGTAGAATTTTGTTCTTCTCTTGGGTTTCTGGGATCTTTATTTCTATATGTCTCTGTATATAGTCTCATGACTAGTTGGAGTACTATATGCCTCACTTATATGTATGTCAAATTTTTTTTCTCTGGGAAGTTTTCTGTCATTAATTCTGTGAACAGTTTTTTTTAATGTTATTTGTACTTTCTTTTGCTTTTTTGTGGACTCCTATCAATCTTATATTATTGTTCTTTGCATCATTTAGGATTTTTTGGGTCGATTTCTCATAGTCCCTTACTATTTTTAAGAAATCTCTCTTTTCATGGTCACTCATTGCCATCCTGTCTTCTATACCTGATATTCTGTCTTCAGATTGGCTCAGTTTGCTGTCTGCTGTATATACTTTCAGTAGTTTTTAATCTCCTGTATATCAGTTTGAATCAGATTCATGGATTCCATTTCTTTCCTATGATAGGCATTCATAGTTTCCATTTCTTTCTTATGCTGGGCATTCATGGCTTCTATCATGTCCTCTTGTATTTTTTTTTTTTTATCTGTTTCTCTTCTGGAAACTCTAATCATTTCTTTTATTCTACTCTTCATTTCTATAGTTATCTGGGAAATTATATCTGTTTTGAATTTTCCTAGAGCCTCATTCATCTGTTTTGTTACTTCTTGTGATATCACTTCAGGGTGTCCATGTGGTTATTAGACATTTCCACCTTGTTTTCCCCAGAATTTGCATTTGGTGAGCTGGAATTTTGTGTTTGTGCCTTACTTAAATTTCTTCTCATTTCTATTTTTGTTGCTGATACTGTCCTTGGTTTAATTCCTGGGTTAATACTTCAATCTTCCAGATATAGCTGGTCTTTATGTTTTGAATCTCTTGACTCTGAGGAAATCTCTTTTTCATTATGCCAGGAAGGACAACTGACTAGATCAGTCACAACACCTTAGCCCAAATGATACAGTCAGCAACACAGTAGCATCAAGCACAGCTTAGAAAATGAAAATTTGTGGTAGTTATTAATCTGTCACCTTTAACCATGTGAATTAAATCAAAATCAAGGACTAGCCCAAAATATGTTTATAGTGAAAAAACTCTTCAGTTTAGCAACTTTACCCTTTAGGATGGAGACCTAGAAGGAGTTGGGGAGAGAGGGATAGATAAATAGGAGGACAGGGAAAGGTTAAAAGTGAGGCCAGAGGACACAGGAAGATCACACAAACCCTAGGAAACTGCTGAAGACAGGAGAAAAAAAGATGAAAGAAGAAAGACAAGAATAGAACAACCTAGCAGCTATTTGGAAGCTAGAAACTGTATTCAGTTTCCTTTGAAACTAATAACAATTGAGAGACGAAAAAGACGAAAAGAAAAAGAAAAAAAGAAATTTGAATTAGGGCAGGAACAGGAACAAAAAGGGAGATGAAAAACAATGTGGGAGAGTGAGAGAATGAGTGAGGGAGGGAGGAAGAAAAAAGTAAATGAAGAAAGCAAAAAAGAAAAAATTGAAAAGTGTATAAAAAGAATTAAAAATTGAATATAAGAGGAAAAAAATACTTTAAAAATAAAAATGAAAGGTCACCTGCAGGGTATGTCTCCGCTGTTACAAAACACAACATGAGCAGCAGTGTGGAGAAATAAGTCAACTAATCTCAGCAATCGAGCAGCAGACCCCCAAGTTTCAGGCTGATTTCTGGCTGCAAGGCCAAGGTTAAGCTCCCTGACCTCCCACAGGGTTGAACTCTTCAAGGTTCTTGTGCAGGTTCCAGCTGCCCTTCCCCTGAAGAAAGTCCAGGTTCTGATGGGAGATGGTAATCCGTCCAACTTACCAGCTACAGTGGTCTGGTGTGCCTTTATTGAAGAGATTCTCTTCACTTTTTCAGGAGGCTTCAGTTTTCATCAGGGAGCCTGAGAGAGGCCCACTTGCTGTTGTTCGCTTCTGCTCTATCTTCTGGAGCTTAGGACAACGGCCTTTGTGACCCACTGTGCCTCTTTGCTGTGGATCCAGGTACCCACTCAGCCAGGAGGCCAGAAGGGGGGCGGGAGGGTGTGTGGAAGGTCAGCTTCATATGGCTCCACTCCTCACAGGTTCACTCACTGCTCTGAGAACATTCTTTTATGTTTCCCCAGATGTGGGAAGGATTCTCTGAGCACATACTCAGGAGTAGGACTGATTGCTCAGTCTTCAGGTTTGAGCACATATGACTTCATGAAATGATGCCACCTGTTTTTTAAGGTGGTTATAGAAAATTATATAATATCGGCATCACGGGACTTTCTGTTGCTCCATCTCCTCCCCAGATCTTGTTATGGTGAGACTTCCAGATGTTTTTTCACATGGTTTGGATGGTGCATCACCAAGGCTTCACTTCACTTGATTTTCTCCTGTGTGAAGAATGTCTTGGTGACTTGGCTGATTGTTCTACTAGGTTATTAGTAATTTTACTATTAATATGTAAGACCTCATTATACATCTCTCATATTAAACTTTTATCCATTCATATTGTCAGAGACAGCCCAGTCTATGGCTTGCCTTTTTATTCTCTCTGTAGCTTCTTTTATTGAAAGGAAACTTGTAATTTTAATGCAATAAAAATTATTTTTTTACTGGTTTGTACTTTGTGTCTTAAATATTTTTCTTGCAATCATAAAGATATTTTCCTATGTAGATTCCAGATTATTTTGTTTTTCCTTTTTATGTCTCTGTCTCAGGTTGAGGTTTTTAGAGGATGTAAAGTAGCAGCATAAATTTGCTTTTTTCTGTGGTCATAAGGCATGATGTAATGCTGTGGCTGGTGGATTTTCATCCATGCCAGTTCTTTTATCAACCAAATTCCCAGAGTTATTGATTCTTTGTGCTAGTTCCCATGCTACTGAGGATTTGTTCACAAAGACTTCATTTAACTTTGGTAATTCGTAAGTATCTAGAAATCTGTCTATTGCTTCCAGGTTTTCAGTTTTATTAGAGTATAGGTTCTCAAAGTAGGTATTGATGATTCTCTGGATTTCTGCTGGATCTGTTGTGACTTCACCTTTTTCATTCCTAATTGCATGTATCTGAGCCTTTTCTTTCCTTTTTTTGACAAGGTTGGCTAAGGGTTTATCGATTTTATTTATTCTTTCAAAAATCCAACTCTTCTATTCATTGATTTTCTGATATCATTATCTTAGTCTCCATTGCATTGATTTCTGCTCTAATGTTTATAATTTCCTCCCTTGTATGAGCTTTGGGTTTTTCTTATTCTTCTTTTTATAGGAGCCTAAGATTCATCATTGGGTTGTTTGAGCTCTCTCTGTTTTCCTAGTGTGGGCATTCATTGCTATGAATTTTCAACATAGAACTGCTTTCATTGTGTCTCATAGATTCCTTTATATTGTATTGGCATTATCATTTATTTGTAAAAACTGTCCAATTTCTTCTTTAATTTCCTCTGTGATCCATTGGTTGTTCAGGATAGTGTTCAATTTCCATGTGTTTGTGAAGTTCTTATAGTTTCTTATGCCATTGATCTCCAGCTTAATTGCACTATGATCTGATAATATACATGGGATAACTTTGATTCCTTTACATTTATTTAAACCTGTTCTATAAGCTAGTATGTGGTCTACTTTGGAGAATGACCCATGTACACCTGAAAAGAATGTGTATTCTGATTTTGTGAGGTGGAACACTCTATAGATATCGATTAGGTCCATTTGTTCAAAAGCTTGGTTCAATTCTGGTATTTCATTGTTGAATTTTTTGTCTAGATGATCTGTCTATTTATGATAGTGGAGTATTTAGGTCCCCTGCTATAATTGTATTAGTGCTTATGTTGTTTTTCATGTTCCTTAATATTTGCTTTATATAGTTGGGGCATTAATATTTGGGGTCAATATATTTATGATTATCATCTCTTCCTCTTGAATTGTTCTCTTTACAAGGATACAGTCACCTTCTTTGTCTCTCTTAATCAGTTTTGGTTTGAAGTTTACAATGTCTGAGAATAAGATAGCTTCCCCTGGTTTGTTTTTGTTTTTTGTTTTTTGTTTTGTTTTGTTTTGTTTTTTTCTGGGCTCTTGTCACATGGAGAACTGTTTTCCATCACTTCACTTTCAGTCTATGGGTTTCTTTTTGCACTAGGTATGTTTCTTGTATACAACATACTTTTGGATTTTGCTTCTTAATACATTCTGCCGGTCTATTTCTCTTGATTGGTGAATTGAGGCCATTGACATTGGTGGTTATAACTGATATGTACAGGCTTATCATTGTCATGTTACTGTCCTGTTATTGGCTCTTTTTAATTTTTCCCCCTCTCCCTTTAGTTTCTTGCTTTGCCTATTTGATTTGCTCTGTTGGGCTTCATGGTGTTGTGACCTTCATTGTATTTTCTAGGATATTGTTTAGAATTCCTTGTAGTGCTGGTTTGGTATTCATGAACACTCAGGTGTTCTTTGTCATGGAAATATCTTATTTCCCCATCCATTTTGAAAGAGAGTTTTGCAGGATACATCAGTCTAGTTTGGAGGTTGTTTTCTTTTAGGGTTTGAAATACCTCCTTGACCTGAGTGTTTGAAGTCTGCTGTGATTCTGATGGGCTTTCCTTTGCATGTGATTTGTTTCTTTTCTCTTACTGCTTGTAGTATTTTGTTTTTCTGTTGGGTTTCTGGGATCTTTATTATTATATGTCTAGGTGTAGGGTTTTTTGGGTCGTGGCTAGTTGGAGTTCTGTGTGCCTCACTTAATTGTATATCAAATTCTCCCCCTCTGTTTGGGAAGTTTTCTATCATTAATTCTGTGAACAGCTCTTTTAAGTCATTTGTATTTTCTCCTGCTACTTCATGGATTCCTATCAGTCTTATGTTATTCTTCTTTGCATCATCTAGGAGTTGTTGGATCAATTTCTCATGATCTCTTATTGTTTTCAAGAGACCTCTCTTTTCTTGGTCACTAGCTGCTATTCTATCTTCTATATCTGAGATTCTATCTTCTCATTCTTTTAGTTTGCTGCAAACACTTTCAACAGAGTTTTTAATCTCCTGAATATCTGTTTGAATCTGTTTCATTCCATTTCTTTCCTCTGTTGGGCATTCATTGTTTCCATTTCTTTCTTATGCTGGGCCTTCATGGCTTCTATTATGGTCCTGAGCTCATCTATTTTTTTTCTCAGTTTCTGTTCTAGAGTCTCGAATCATGACTTTCATTTTGCTCACCTTCTCTATGGTTATCTGGGAAATTATTTCTGTTTTGAATTTTTCTAGAGCCTGATTCAACTGTTTTGTTACTTCCTGTACTATGGGTTCTGGGTGTCCTGCTGGTTCACTATCAGACTTTTCATCCTCCTTTGCCCTACTGTTTGCCATTGGTGAACTGGTACTCTGTCTTTGTGTCTTGCTTAAGTGTTTTCTCATTTTTACTTTTGTTGTTGGTTTGTCCTTGGTTTAATTTCTGGGTTATTATTTAAATCTTCCTGATATAGTTGCACTTTAGCTTCTGAGTCTCAAATGACTCATAGACATTCTTATTTTCATAATATCAGAGAAAACAGCTCATTAAATCAATCACAATCCTTTATCCCAATTGATACAATCAGCAACACAATTGGATCAAGCACAATTTGCAAATTGACCACTTGTGGTAGTCATTAGTCTGTCACCTTTAGACCATGTGAATTAAATTAAAATTAAGAAGCAGCCCAAAATATGTTTGCAGTGAATAAACTTTTCAATATAGCATATTTGCCATTTAGGATGGGGCTTAGACAGAATTAGGATGAGAGGAGTAGATAAGTGAAAGAATTGGAGAAGGTTTCAAGTGAAGCCAGAGGACATAGAATGACCACACAATCTTTAGGAAATTGTTAAATTAAAAAAGGATAGACAGAGTGCAAGTATAAGGAGAAGAATATATCCCCTTACCAGTAATAGGGGCTCACTTTCCATTGAAACTATTGACCCTAGAGTGAGATAGAATGACAGAAGAAAAGAACCGAAAGAAAAAAAGAAAAAATGATAAAAGAAGAAATCTGAGTTAGGGCAGGAGCAGGGACAGAAAGGGAGATGAGGGATGATATGGAGGAGCAAGAGACTGAGTTGGAGAAAGAGGACAGAAAAAAGCAAGAATTTGAAGAGTGGAATGAGGAAAAGAAAGAAAAAAATGAATTTGAAGGGCCTCTTTCAGACTATATCTCTGCTGTTATAATATATAACATGTGCAGCCATATGCAGAACCAAGTCCCCTGATCTCAGCTAGCCGATGGCAGACCCCCATGATGCAGATTGACCTCCTGATGGGCTGAACTCCACACAGTTCTACTACAAGTTTTCCCTGCCCTTTCTTTAAAGATATTCAAAGTTGGGAGCCCAGAAAAATACCCTTTATGACCACCTATGCCTCTGCTGAGTGGGTCCAAAGACTGACACAATCAGGAGGTCTGAGGGGGCGTAGGGGGTGGTGTTCAGGGGCACCTGTGTGGCTACCTTCCTAGCACTGGAGTGATGGCAGTGCCGACAGGAGAGGGCGCGGCTACCATGTCCCGTGGATTGGGTCCACAAAGGCCTTCCTAGCACTGGAGTGATGGTGGTGCAGGCAGGGAAGGACGCAGCTCAATCAATGATTCTGAATTCAAAATTCATTATAGAATCACCTAAGGCTGCTTTAGAGAACTTTGTCCAATCTCTTTCCAGATTTACTGAATCTTAAATTTTAGCAGTTGGATGATGAGGCTTAAGAATGTTTACTCTTGAAAAATATCAGCAATAGTTCTTGATGGGCAACCAGGGGTTGGGGATCACCACTTTTATTTATTTACTTTTTTTATTGTCTTCTTTTTTTCTTTTTTGGCACTGGGAATTGAACTCAGGGCCCATTGCTTGCCAGGTTGGTGCTGTGTCACTGAGCTACATCCCTGGACCTGGGATCACTGCATTTATTTTTCTAAATAGCTACATGATTGCTCCAGCACTATTTACTGAGAAATCTTCTTTCTCCTTTGCTGGTTTGAGAGTCCTCCCTTACCAAGTGTTAAACCTCAGGGTTTGTGAGGTATAATATGGTTCTTTGGCCCTATTGGCAGTTGGTTCTTATACCAATATCACAAACTTAATGATTATATATAGATCAGTAACATACTTCAGTGCCTATTAAGGGTAATGGTCCCTCTTCCTTATTCTTATTTTAAAAACTGTCTCATCTCTATTAGAAAATGTAGGGGATGTAAAAAGGATCCAAATGTGATATTATGTAAAAGTATTGACATATATAAATATATATCCACATGGTGAATATATTTACTCTGTATTAAAAGCATATACTAGCTGGGCATGGTGGCACGTGTCTGTAATCCCAGCACTCGGGAGGCTGAGGCAGGAGAATTGCTGTGAGTTCGAAATCAGCCTGGGATACATAGTGAGTTCCAGGTCAGTCTCAACTACATAGTGAGACCCTGTCTCAAAAAACAAACAAACAAACAAACAAACAAAAACCGTATACTATTAAAAATATTTAAAGAAAATACAGGATGTTTGCCCATTTAAGTGTGTTATTAAAACAAAGGTTTGTTATATATTATCACCTGTTCTATGTAACTTGCACTCCTTTTTTGTTGATTATTTCTTCTCTATATGGCTCTTCTCGTTGCTGTGAAATTTTCAGTTTGAGTTGGTGGAAAGGATGTCATGTCCTTGATTTCTAAGTGGCTAGTATTGGTGTATAAAAACATAATTGATAATTTTTCAGTAGGGTTTTGGCCTTTTGCCCCTGTTAAAGTTTATTTGGTTCCCAGATTGTTACTCATCCTCTTACTGACTGTGGAACAATTACTTTCATTCCTGCTAGATTCTCAGCTCCTTGAAGGCCAGGAAGATTTTATGTTTTTTTTTTTTTTCTTTGCTGCTCCTCTTCAGCCAAGACAGCATATTGACATAAGGAGTACTCAATAACTTGGTGAAAAGAAGGCATGAATATTTATTTTGGAGCATCCCTGGAAATGTGGAAGTTGTAGTAGAATAGAAGATACAGAGAAACAAAATGTCTGTCTAGGCAGGAGGGTGAGTATATGAATAAAAATAAATCAGCTCAGGGTGGAGAAACAGGGATTAGAGAATTAGGAGTGAAGAGGTGATTGATGTGATTTAGGTGATAATAGCATGCTGGTGAAGAAGAGTCAATTGGATGAAAGGAATACTCTGGAGAGCTGGTTTTGGAAAAACAAGTGAGGAAAAGTGACATTTGTCTTTCTCCTCTATGCCATGAAAGCAAGTCATGATAGATTCTACTTTTAAGAATTTAGCCAGGCATGGTGGCACATGCCTGTAATCCCAACACTCAGAGGCTGGGCCAGGAGTATAACAAGCCTGAACTGGGTAACTTAGTGAGAAGTGAGACTCTGTGTCAAAATAAATGGTTAGAGAAGGAGTAAGGGTGTAGCTCAGTGTAAACACCCTGAGTTTAATCCCAAGCACTGTAAAAAAATGTAATTTTTCTCAAAATCCAACAAAATGGTTTTGGGATATGAATGTAGAGCAGCACTACTTTACCAATTCATGCCAGTTCATTCACCAGTGAATTGGTGCTAAGGGCTGTTGTAGAGTTGTGAAGATAATTGTTATGATGTTAAGCAATTGTAGGGAGTCACTGAGCTATTCTTTGCCTTCTGAGACATAAAATGTGGAAGTTTTGCCTGGTGGTTACAGGATTTCCTCTTGGGTGGACAATTTTTTAATGGAAGAGTTAATTTCTCTTCTTAGTCTGTGCCCTTGTACTATAGATGAAGAAGCCATCTTCCCTTATTTTGCCTTTTTGTGTTCTTTGTCACTGGGGAGGCAGCACTCTCCACTTGCCTCTCTGCAGGTGATACTGTGCAAGTCGTTAAATAAAATGCTCATTAGTGATGTGTACTGTGATCATGCTGTGTTCCTGAGAATTTTCTGCAGGTATGCACTCTCTTTGGTGCACTTTTAAGCACCCCACTGTGTTCAAGAGAAGCTTCTAAGTTGGCACCAGCCCAAGGTTACTTTAACTGCTGGCTCTATTGAAGGGTGACATGCACAGTCTACAAGTTGCAGTGCCAAGAGTTTTAAAGTCTGTAGTGTTTAAATGGGCTGCCATCCATGGAGAATGGTCTAATTGATGAGCAGCTGTCAAATGTCTCTACTTGGAAACAGAATTCTCAGAGCCCTAAGAATTGACCATGAACATCAAACTCATGGCTCCGAACTAAGTCTCAAAGGAAATAGTATACTATTAAATCTTATAATCACTTAGCTATTCTCTTTAGTTTACATAAGCAACTGCTAAAACTTTATTATAGTAAACAGTATATATGCCCCCATGAAATTTATAGTTTGCTTAGAAATATTTGTGTGCAAAACTTAAATTCATTCATATTTTCTCTTTCTGAAGAGTCCATCAAAAAACTGTTAGAGCTAATTAATTTAGTAAAGTTATGTGATATGAAATTAACATATAAAATTGGGTAGTGTTTCTAACTAATAACAAACTATCCTAAAACGAAATCAAGAAAATAATTTACAACAGCATCACGTATTTATGGTCAGCTAACTACTGATAATGGTGCCAAGAATGGGGAGTGGAGTCTCTTAAACAAATGGTATTTGGGAAACTGGATATCCACATGTAGAAAAATGATGTAGTCCCATAACTCACACCATATAAAAAAATCAACTAAGAATATAATTAATTTTATTGGTACATTTTAGGTATACATTATGATCACATTCATCAGTGGGAATTTGTACCTGGGCATGATGCATCTTGGTTCTTATTTTTTCCCCATTCCCCTTCCCTCCTCTCAACCTCCTCCACCTCTCCCTATTTACAAAAGCTTTCTTTCTGTTTTTTCTTCTTTTCTCATATTTTTCCTCCTTTCCATTCTCCCACCACTCCCCTTCCCTCATTTCCTTTCTCTTTTAAACATTTTCTTCCTATTTAACAATTTCTATTATACATTTTGGTCCTCATTTACACTTTCAGTTTCTCAAACCAGAGAAACAATGTGGTATTTATACCACGTGTTCCATTTATTTCACTTGAGAATTGTCCAAGATGCATCCATTTAGCTATAAATGTCTCTATCTTTCTATCTTTTTTTTTTTGGACCTGGGATTGAACTTGGGCCCTTGTGCTTATGAGGCAGGTGGTGGCACCACTGAGCTAAATCCTTGTCCCTAAATGTCTCTATCTTTCTTTATGGCTAAGTAGTACTACATTTGCTTTTTAAAAAATCTTTAGCCAATCACCGGTTGATAGGTATTAATGCTGTTTCAAGATTAAGATATTGTAAACTGTGCTATTATGAACATAGGTGTACATATATCACTGTGGTATGATGCTGGGAATAACTGAGTCAAGTGGAATCTCTAATCCTAGCTCTTTGAAGAATCTCCACACTGATTTCCACAGTGGTTGCACCAGTCTACAGTCTCACCAAAAATAAAGAAGGGTTTCTTTTTTCTCATGCCCCCCAGCATTTATTATTGGTTGATTTCTTTTTTTTTTTATTGGTTGATTTCTTGATAGCAGCCATTCTTTCTGGAGTGAGATAGAATCTCAGTGTTGTTTTCATTTGCAGCTCACAGATGACCAGTGAGGTTGAACATTTTTTCAAATGTTTATTTGCTGTTTCTACTTTTTTGTCTGCGAATTGTCTGTTAACTTCAGATGCCTGTTTTGGGATTGGGCCTTTAAGTTTGGGAGGTGTTTTGATTTTTCTTTTTTTTTTAGTTTTAATAAATATATTCTAGATAGTAGTCCTTTGAGGAATAGCTAGTAAAATATGTTTCCCACATTGTGGGTTATTTCTTCACTCTGTTGGTAGTTTCTCTTGCTGTGCAAAATCTTGTTAATAATGTATATCTAAAATGTACCAGTAAACTTAATGAATAAAAAAGGAATATATTTGCAGAAGTTGGAAAATTACCAAGTATCCTCTCCTCACTGTCATGGAGAAATGAATTTGCTTAACAATATAAGAAATCCTGTTTCTTAAGATTTTATAACAGTATTTCTTATGGTTCTCACAGCCATTTTAAAACCATCAGAGTTCATCTTTTAAAAAATTCAAAAATTACTCAGCTTGGCTAACAAAATAAATTCAAATTCAATTAAAACTTGCAATGTTAAAATTCCCAGTTGTGCATCTCAAGCTCTTTTCCCACATGACTTCTGAACCTGGGCTCATTTCAAACACTTCTCAGATTTACTTGTTTTATACTGGGATGGGCAACCTGTATTCCATGGTCTGTTTTTTTACTGCCTGTAAGCTAAAGCTTATCTTTACTGTTCTTAAAAGATTGTGACAATAAAGAAAGAAAGAAAAATGGAAAAAAGAATATAATTAATCACCAAAATGTAAGACCAAAAACTGTAAAACCATTAGAAGAAAACATAGGAAAAAATTTCTTCACCTTGTTGATGGCAGAAAGTTTTTGGATAAAATACCAAAACCACATAAAACAAAAATAAAAACAGGCAAATGGAATTGAATCAAACTAAAAAGTTTGTGCACAGCAAACAATGAACTAGTGAAGACACAGTGTATAGAATGGGAGAAAAGAGTTGTAAACTATATACCTGACAAAGGGTCAAAATCTAAAACATGTAAGGAACTCAAATAACTCAATAGCAAGAAAACAAATAATCTAAAAATAGAAAGAAGGACCTCAAAAAACATTTCTAAAAAGAAGGCACACAGAGGGCCAAAGGTATATGAGAAAATGTATAACATCAGACAGCATGCTCATTGAAACCACAATGAGATGTTACTTCATGCCTGTTAGGATGCCAAAAGACAAGTGTTAATAAGTACTGGTGAAGACATGGAGAAATGAGAATCCACATTACACTGTTGTTGGGAGTTTTATTAGTATATCCATTATCCAAAACAATAAGGAAGAGCCTCAACAATTAAAAATAGAATTACCAATTCTGCTTTTGGGTATACATGCAAGGCAATGAAATCAATATATCAAAGATACATCTGTACTCATATGTTCATTATGGTCAATTCACATTAGCCAAGATATGGAATCAACCTAGTGTCTAGCAACAAATGAATGGATAAAGAAAGTGTGATATATAACAATGAAATGCTGTTTGACCTTTTAGGAAAAGGAAAATCTTGTGATTTGCAGCAGTAAGAATGAATCTAACGAACATTATGCTGTGTAAAATAAGCCAAACAAAAAGGACGATACTGCAGGATCTCAGTCATATGTGAAACTGAAAAAGTTGAACTTGTAGCAAGTATAGTACTAATTATCAGAAGCTGAGGGAGGGGGAAGAACTGGGGATATGTTGGCTGAAGATACAAAATTTTAGTTAGAGCAAAGATGTTCTAGAGATGTATTATATAACATGGTGATTTTTGTTTCATACTGCTATATTGTGTGAGGTGTGATCAGAAAATACTATGAGTGTTTAAATAGTTCTAGAAGTCCCCTTTTGTGAATGTCATTAGTTGTGTTTTTGTGTGGCTGCCACAGTGTCCTAAATTGATTCCAAATGTTTACTTTCACGGTCATTTTGACTTTGGGGAAGAGCCACAAGTTGCACAGTGCCAGGTCCAGTGGATAAAATGGACAAGGACACATGTAATGAATGTTTTCATGAGCTGGCCTTTATTTAGATGGCACTCAGCAGCAACATTCACTATATTTTTTTTTAATCACACTTTGTAAGAAAAAGGAATTCCAGAATTGCTTCAGAAAGTGGCAAGAATGACAGGATAAATATGTTTGAAATGATAGGAGTAATTTGAGGGGGATTAATGGCAATGTGTCATTTACTGAAATAATTTATTATTTAAACATAACATAGTTGGGTGTTTTTTTTGTGTTTGTTTGTTTGTTTTTTTGAGACAGGGTCTCACTATGTAGTTGAGACTGACCTGGAACTCACTATGTAGCCCAGGCTGGTTTCAAACTCACAGTGATCCTCCTGCCTCAGCCTCCTGAGTGCTGGGATTATGGGCGTGCACCACCACACCCAACTGTAAACATACCATAGTTTTTTATTGGTTTTGTGTATTATCACTGAGAGTAGGTTTTACATTTTCTTACCATATATATAAAAATAAGTTTGTGAGGTAACAGATATGTTAATTACCTTGATTTTGTCATTCCACAATACTTGGATCTGTCACATACCGCAAATATATACAATTTTTATTTATTACTAGAAAGAAAACATTTGTATATAAATAAGCAGAGTTAATGAGGAACTCAAGCCAGTTTTCCAGCTGGTCATACATCACTTAATTGCAACCTGTACTGATCAACAGGCCCTTTTTGATTTTTCTGAGTTTTTGGGTAAATGGAATGGATCTCATAGGCAGAGATTGCTTAAGCTGCATGTGACTCCCTTCTGTGTAACCTGGCACTCATTACTTAAACTGTGCTCTCAATTCTCATATGTATAAAATGAGGGCAACAGTGGCACTCCGTTCATTATGAAGACTGTCTCTGTATGTGTGGAAGCACAGAGTATAGCAATTAGTAGTGCAAAAACACTTAATTCCTAGCCATCATTATTGAGAAGTAGTTCTGCAAATGTAGCTTTATGATCAGAATGCTAAGTGAAATTATAGGATTCTTTGTGAATTATATTATTACTTATAGTTTGTTATCTTTTTTTTTTTTTTTTTTTTTACTAAAAATCCCATTGGATTCAGATCGTCGAGAGTCATATTCTATTTTGTAAATATGTTCTCCTCGTTTGGGATAAAATGAATTGTCCAAGGAAGCTGGAAGAAAGCCTAGACATGGGAGCAAAACTTGCTTTTTTAACTCTAGAAAGACACATAAAATAAGGGGAGGATTGATTCCTGGCACTCAAGTGTAAAAAACGAAGTGTGAAAGGAGGTGTTGGCTATGTCTGCGTGACTCATGTAGAGGATGTGTGATGCCGGACAGTGAGCACTAGAAGTGGTGATTTGATAAGCATAACACAGTGCATCAAAGGATCTCTTCCCCCAAAGCCTGAGAAACTGACTTTGTGCTGCTGAATCCTTTTCTATGAAGATGAGAGTTACACATTCAGATACCTGGAGAGGTCAGGTGGGGACTGTCCCCAGGGGCACGGCTCGTTGCCTTTCTGCAGGGTTCAGACATTACTCAGTACCAGTTGTTTCCTATCAAAATCTAGGCCCAGGGTCCCCAGAACATTTGCTTTTATTTTTCCAAGAAAAAGCAAATGTAGATTTCTGCATGCATATTTCAATTTTGACATGTTAAAAATTCACTCAAGACTTAAAGAGTACTACGAAGCCCAAACCATTAAATTAAATCTTAGATGAAAGGCCACAAGGCTGCAGTCTCTACAATGGGAACAAAATAATTGTATCTAATAAATCTTCCCTTGAGCGAATATATCCTCAATGAAGGAAACATTTTAACATGTAATAGTTTGGAGGTAGCTATGTGTTTTACCAGACTCTCTGAGTAAAAGTTATTGTGCCTGTTTTCAGCTACTCTGGGCACACCTTCTGTGTGAGTTGACATATACTTGTGTTCACATTTTCTCTTTAGGGAAAGCAGGTTGATGTGAGTGAAATCTGGCCCAGAAGCAGCAATTTGCCATTCAGTACAATATTTGAAATACTTGTCTTTTGAGTTATAATTTTGTTAATATGGTGATGATAACATTACTTTTGGCACTTCTTTTCTATCACATTTAACTAACAGTATCATTTTCTGTGGTGTAGAGTCTCAAATTCAGTTAGGAGCTAACAGGGACATTTGGGTAGATTGGCCCACTTGGCGCCAAGCCCACTGCTCTGGATGTACAAAATGTTGCCTTCATAAGTCACACTTGACTGGATTACTAAATGATTGTTTCATTAGACAGGTATTTAACGTTTGCTGTAAAATTTCCAAAGTTGGATGACTTGAAAAATTTACAAGAATTTAAAATTTCCTGTAAGGCAGATTTGCATCTTGAATTACCTGCATCCATTACACAAAAGAAAACAGTCACCTTTCTTGTTGAATATGAGTGATTCTGCTTCTTTACCCATTACTGGGTTAACCTCACTTTGTTCTTTCCTTTTCTAGATAAAATTATCTGGATGCACAATCACAGACTTGTCTCTTGCTTTTGAACACTGTCATGTCCAGAACAAAGCAATGCTACTTTGAATACTTTGCAGAATTACTGAGCAATCCCAAATCTATAACAAGTCCCTCCTAATCCTTCACTTTGAGCCACCCCACACATCCTCCACAGTCTGCTCCCAGTATCCTGTGAATGAAAATCTAGATACTTTGTGAGATTTTGTAATATTATGATGTGGTTACTTACTTTGGTGTGTGTGAAATATGAAAGGTAGCAGGACCTACCATAAAAAGCCAATTTATAAAGGAAAGATAATGGTAAAAACAGGAAGGTTCATTTAAGTTAAAGCTTTTTAACAAATAGTCTCCCTTAAAGGTTGTGAATGTGCTGCTTCTTCAGTGTCTGAGAAAGCCAGTAAGTAATTCTAGGCAGATTTGCAGATAGGAAAAAGAGATGACCCTTTGAAGCCTACTTAGAAAAAGTTCTTTCTAAAAGCTATCAATTGCACTGATTACAATCACAGCAGGTTTCAACCTGCTGTCCAAGTCTGGAACTTAAGACAAGTTAAAATCAACAACCATTCTGCAATCAAGTTTCATTTAATTAGAGTTTCCTGCCAAGTCATGGTTGTGAGGCCAACTTCCATGCCAGGTGCCTTTCAACAGTGGCCCATGTGAGCTAGGGAGAGCCTGCAAGGATGGATGCCCTGCACTTTTGTCTGTGTTAGTCTTAGACAAAATCCCAGAGGCTAGCCCTCAGATAAGCTATCTCTGCTTCTGGAAACAAAACGCTTTGCTGCAAATGGTGAAGGCAAAGCTAGGATATGAGACTGGAAGTGGGCAATCCAGTTTGGTAGGATTTTCCAGAAAGCAAACTAAAAGCATTTGTAGCACTTTATGGAAGAGAGGGGAATGTGAGCTTTGATTTTTTTTTCTCTTCAGGTCATTTCTCTAGGAAGTATGCAAGGACTTTTCTCAGCATTGCTCTCTCTGTGAAGCAGACCTGAAGCTTTCCATTGCCAGATTTTTTTTTTTATGTCATTGAATTAATAATGCTGTAAAGACCAGATCAGAAGTCAATTTGGCAGCTGTGCCCTTGGGGAAATTTTTGGGAAAGTGACCTTCCCTTTCTAATAAGCATGTTATTGCATTTAGAATTAAATTACTGAGAGCCAAGGACTCCCTTGAATTTATTATTAACCATTTTTCTCTTTTTATTTTTAATGAAGCCGAACAAGTCGAAGCCAGTTGTTTCTAGCAGTGCACAGTTAAGAAAGGGGCTCAAAATCTTTTACTAATGGCCTTTTTATTTTGGCTAACTCTTTCTCTTCTAAATGTGAAAATTTGTAAAAGTCTTCCACAAAGCATCTTCCCTTTTCCACTAAGGACTGATCCCAAGGCCTTTGCATTGACTGAGCTACATCCATATTCCTTATTGATTGATTAATTGTTTTTTGAGACAGGGTCTGGTCAAGTTGCTAAGTCACCCAGGCAGTGATCAAACTTGTGACTCCTGCCTCAGCCTCTCAGATTGCTGGGATTAGAGATGTGCACCAATGTGTTGGCTCAAGTATTTATTTATTTATTTATTAGCTGAAGTGGAACAAGAGAACCCATTGCCTTACCTTCAACCATTTTCTGTTTGGATGTTTCCTCATACTTGAATTTTCTCCCTTTAAATAAAACCCAGTATATTCATTGCAATCTCTTTGTTATTGTAAAATTGTATGTAGAATATTAATGTGCCAGAAAGTTCAGTAATTTATTCTGTAACAATAGACCAGGGAAGAAGGCTTAACCCATCACTTCTTAGGACCCCATGCAAAACACCCAGATTGAAGGCAGTGTGTTTCTAGGACAGACATAAACTAGTAGAAATCTAGAAGACAACTGAGAAATAGCCAGCAGGCAAGTTAGGCCTGTTTCAATATCAAACAACAATTCCAAAGAAGATGGGAGAATGTTTTATGAATGAGGTTGGCCCTGAGAGATGGCAATTTGGAGCCAAATTTTAGATTCCCCACTGTAAGTCTGAAATAGACAAGGCAGGATAATGTAACTGAACTAAAGGTAACAAATTATTGAATTGTGGAAAGCATAACAGAAAAAAAAAACATGTTCATGAATGAAGCAATAAAGTAATCACTAAACTAGAAATACCCCCTTATTTTAACAAGAATTCCTTGAGAGTAGGGCCCGCCAGTGATCTTTTGGTTTTTGGCACCTTCTGCACCTATTTAGCAAAATCCCATGAGTTTGCCAAGGTGGTTAAAGACTGTTATGGATACACATGCCAGTGTGTGCACTAGCGTGTGTGACTGTGTAAGAGAATATGCAGAAATAAAACTAAATATGCTGCATCATTGTGGATACTTTTTCAGAAAAATTCACTTAGCAGATTTTCTGCAAAAGGGGAGGGGAATGGGCCAACAAAAGCAAGAAATAGCATGGGCAGGTACAAATTCCCTATGATGAATGTTATCATTATATATATCTAAAATGTACCAATAAATGTTTTTCTTCAAAAAATTAACACAAACACAACAATATATGGTTTTTATCTTATGTATCTTTGACTCAGCAGTGCATTATTTTGTTACATATTTCCTAGGTTGTTGATAATGATGTCATTGTAATAGACCTGATTTGTTGAGTGCTTATCATGTGTTGCATTTTAAAAGAATAGTTTTTAGTTGTTTTCGTGGTTAAATCAGATGTGTTTGCATTATTTGAATATCCTAAAACCGCAAATGTAAGTATGTCTAATTTTTGTGTTTGCACAAAGCTGGTTTATGAGAACAGAGTGAGTTAGCTCCATGGAAGGTACGGTAGTTATAATCTACTAGAATTTCACCTTGTGAAGTTCAAGGACATTGGTACTCACAGGTTCTCTGATTTAGAAACACAGCCTGGTTTACTTATCAGATATTCACTGCAGGAACCATGTCTTCCACTCTTCCCTGTCCAAGAAATCTGCCACTTCATACAGCTGCCTCCAACAAGTCTGTTTGTATCTTTTGAACGTGGAATTAAAGGTTGAGATTATTCTTCTGTTTGTACCTTTGTTGATTTTGATGATAATCATTCATTCATTTTGTTTATTGGTAATTGACAAGTCTTTTTGTTCATCTAGGTTAAAAGATTTTTGCCTATCAATAGACCATTGAGAGGAGCCTGATATTGGTCTTGGGACCTAAAATTTGTAGCAGATAAAATGAAAATGCCTAAACAATGAAAAAATTATTAAGAATTTAAAGATTAAACCAATTTGGATTGCTCTGGAGAAACCCTCTTATATTACTTGGTTAAAGCAAAACTTAAAAGATGTTGTGATATAATCATGAATGATGTGACCTATCCAGAGTGCCTATTTCTAATACCCCAGTGAGCACTGAAGTCTGATTTAGCACATTCTTAAGGAATGAGGAATACATTTGCTGTTTATATGAAGATATTTCAAACATAGGGTGTCAGCTTTAAAGGTGAATAGAAAGAATGAAAAGACAATTGAAGTGTTTGTGTGAAACTAGGATTTGATGAAATCATTCACTTGGAGATGAGTGGTGAGAATCATTGAGAACAAAGAGGATTTTATTCATTGAGGATTTTTGTTTCTCAGGAGACTCAAAGCAGCATAAGGTAGCGGTTAACTCCAGAATTCTGAAGTCAGACTGCCTAGGTTTGAATCCTGGTTCTAGTACTTGCAAGCTCCCTGACCTGAGGCAAATTATCTAGGTTTTCAACGCCTAGGTTTTTCTGTCTGTAAAATGGTATTCATAATAAAACTTACCCACACTGATTATTGTGAGGATTAAAGAGAATGTATATAAGCAAATATCTTAGAAGAGTGAATAGCATAAGTATATTGTAAGCTAGTTAATACGTGTTTGCTGTCATTGCTTGCTGTGATGATTGGGCAGAAGTTCATTGGACACAGAGGAAGCTCACAAAACCATAGATGGTTATTTGAGGGGCTCCTTCCTTGGCAAACTTTTATAGGCGCCTCAAGATGGTTTCCTTTGTTTGAAATAAAGAATTCAGAGACCAAATAGTTCATTTCAGTTTAAAGGTTCTATGTGGGATTCTGTGTTCCTGATTAACTTTAATAATCTAGCTTTACCTTCTGAATTTTTTTTCTTAAACTTATCAAACAGGAGAGAGATGTTACTAATTTGGTATAAAAATAAGAATGTTCTTGGAAGGGTCTGTTTGACTAACAAAAATATGAGTGGGAATTAACAGTGAGCCACAGCAGACTGAAACAATTATTCAGTGAAGTATGAGTTCATAGTCACTGGGCCTAAAATGAATTAGCAGTTAATCTGATAGGGGGGAAAAAATGAGCCCTTGGCAATAAGACTTCCTCTTCAGAATACCTGTGTGAGTTTTTTTAAGGCTGTAAATGGTCCTTGAAATTATCTGTTAGCTGGTAGATCTGAGAAGGTATCCCTGAGAGATTTAGAGCTCCCTGGGTCTGTACCAAAGCTGTCTTTGGGTAAATAGTCACAGCTGCAGGCAGTACCCTTTTATAAAGTAGAGGAAAATCTTTATGTGCAAATACTCATTCATTTCCAGGCACCTTATCAGTGAAGAGATGGATAGCAACAGCCTGGATGCAAAGGAAAAAGGAGTAACCTAGACCTTAAATAGCAGGAGGGGAGCAAGAAGATGGACATTTATTTTAGTTGTTTTAGTGGTTAAATCAGATATGTTTGCATTATTTGAATATCCTAAAACCACAAATGTAATTATGTCTAATTTTTGTGTTTGCACAAAGCTGGTTTATGAGAACAAAGTGAGTTAGCTCTATGGGAGGTATGGTAGTTATAATCTACTAGAATTTCAGTTTGTGAAGTTCAAGGACATTGGTACTCACAGGTTCTCTGATTTAGAAACACATCCTGGTTTACTTATCAGATATCCACCTTGGCCTGTGCATTGTGCTGGGTGCCACTAGGCCACCACCTCTGTGAACATTCACAGACATCTAAAAGAAGATGCTCTGTCTTGTTTGGCAGGTGGAAGACATTGCGCATCAGCAACAATCTTGGTCAGGATCACATAGTAAATTGCAAAGCTGGGATTCAAATTTATTTCTGAATAATTCCAAAGCTGATGCATCTCCTGAATATATCAGTTGAATATGACTCAATATAATGCTTATAAAAGTTAATTCTGTGCCAGAATGACTTTTGCATAGTTGTTAATTTGAATTTTTGCTTAGAAGCTATTTCAAGTTCATTGTATCCTTAAAGTGTGAATGGAACTTTTTCTTCTGTTGCTGAGTAAGACCCATGTATGAGTTTGTACAAGGCAGGTATTCTTCAAATGAGTTTGCATTTGGAACTGAGTAATAGGTATGCATGTCTCAATTAACCTTGTTACTTAAATGCAATATTCAAGTAGCTTCATAATCCATCTTCTTTTATGTTCACTGAAGGTAATTTGCCTGCTGGCTTTTATCCCGTGATGTCTGGAGCTGCATCCCAAATTTTTTATCAAGGATCACAGATAAGCTGGGTTTTAAGGATTAGGATCTACTTTGTTCTAGCCCTATTATCTACTGATACAAAGAGATAAGGCATCTTTGACCCAATTATTATCTGACAGTAGAACTTTAGCACTGACAAACTGGGAATTTTGCCTCTACTGTCATTTGCTGAGAACACACAACTTTTGCAGATCTCTTTAATAGGAATCTTTATTAACCATAAATGATTTTAAATCATTGTCAAACCTCTAATGTTTAGGAGTTATTGTGGCAGAATGAGGAATAAACATTCTGAACATTCATTAGAAACTAAAGAATTTAGAAGATGAATAATTAAAGTAGAAGTTATTTACTAGACCCTGCCTCCTGAAGCCCATTCCATGACCCTGAAGAATCCAGTCATTTCCCAAAGTCAGTTTGCCTTTGGGAGACACTTTAGGTCCACACTCTAATACTGTCCCAGAGACATTTGGAGGTGCCAAGAAAGAGATGTGAAACCTTTATTCACATTCCTATTGCTGTCACCGGTTAATTCCTGGCCTCCTGGGACTTAGTTTTTATTTTCTCCCTTACATCTAGCGTCTCTACATCCTTCCCTTGAGGTAGCATGACACCAATTTTATTGGATGGGAGGGCATTAAGTATATCAGTAGGATTCACCAGCGGAACAG
>NW_022900950.1:29409731-29452372 GCF_012274545.1 Fukomys damarensis
TGGAGAAGGAGAGAGAGAGAGAGAGAGAGAGGATTTTAAAGGTAGGCTTATGATGGAGTTAGGGGTGGAAAAATGGAAAATGGCCATCTGATTGCTGTAGAAGTGGAGAATCCAAGTGAAAGTCCAAAAGCTGAAGGCCAAGAGCTCACTTTGCAGTCTGATGTGAGTCTGTATCAGAAAGCCACAGGGTCTGTGTTAGAAGGCTGAAAGTACTGGAGATGAATGTCCAAAGGTAGTGGCGAAGACCAGAGCTCCTTCAAAGAAGCAAGAGGGAAGACTTCCTTCTTCCTTCCCTTTTAGTTACACAACCAGGCTGCAACCCTACTTGTTGGTGCCACTCATATTCAGGATAGGCCTTCGCTGATCAGTTTGTGGTCTATAGACACAACCAGAACTGTGCTGCACTAATCTGATAAGGCATTCTCTAATCCATTCAAGTTGACATCACAATTAACTATCACATTAACTGAGAGAATTATGCCACTCAAAAATATCTATTGCTATATTCAAGAAGATGCACACTTGAGTTAAGAACATTGTAGAATTAAGAAAACAATTTTCTATGGGATTGCAGATAAATGAAGCCTTTGAGATCAGGAGTGGTGTTTCCATGAATTCTTCAGGAGCTCAGATGTACAGGACAGTAGAAATAACAAACACATGGCCAGTGGAGCCACGTTGTAGCAATAAATGCAACATTTCCTTCACAGGGGAGGGGAACATTCCTGATAAGAACTGGCTTTCAAGTTAATAACCCTCACTAACCAGGATTTTACCAACCTACCTGAAATTAAGACAGACCATTCATTTTTTGCACATGTATTTTGCAATATGTAGAGCAGAACTGGGGGGATGTATTATTTTTCCCAAGCACAGAGCTGCTGTGGGCAGACTTTCAGTCCCTTTCAGACTTTCATTCTGGTATTAGCAACTTCTGTGAAATGTAGCCAAAGATATAAGGCTCATGGAGAAGAACGCTAATAGACGTTTGTACAGTTGTATGTCTGCCAGGTAAGGACTTAATCTGAATCAGTCCTTCTGTTATTTAATCTTAAATTTTGGAAACCTTGGGTGGATACAAGAAGCATGTTGGCTCAGAATTTAAATCAGTTTGTTTTGTAAGGCTTACATGTTCATAAAATATGTGGTAGAAATGTTAAGATTAAGAATACTGTTTCTCTCTTTGGTTTTTCTTGGCCAGTGGAAAGGACATCAGGAGTTCTTAAGCCAGATTTATAAAATGTTTTCCCAACCCCAGACAGGTTTGCTTTTTTGTATTCAAGTATTGTCACGGTATGACACAGGTACTTAAACTTCATGAGGAGCTGTTCTTTGGAACATTTTAATTGTTGAATTTAAGGACACTTGTTTTTAAATCAATGGTTCCAAATTAAGGTTGGCTATCTGAAATACAGGGTGAGGATATAAGGGAAAAATCAAACTCAGTTTCACCTTCTATGATCTAACAACAATCAACACAGAATACTTTATCTTTGATTACCAAAAAGTGTTAAGGGGATTTTTTCCCTACCAGGAACATTTGTTTCTGCAACAAATACAAGCTGGATATCCTCTTACTTAATTCATTTCTGATGCTGTGCATCAGAGGTAAAGTTATAAACCACAGATTGAGTGTTCAGTCCCACAAGACTGCCCCATCTCAGATGCCAATCCCAAATCCTAGGTTATTACCTATCTTTTCTGGCTGATATGCTAAATTAGAGTTCCCACTATCCCCTCTTTAGTAAGTTCAATTGATTTGCTCACAGAACCCGGGGAAACACATTTACTATTTTATTATAAAGGATACCGATGACCAGCCAGATGGAAGGGATAGATACATAAAGCAAAGGTACAGGAGAAGGGTATAGAGCTTTCATGCCTGCTATGTGGGAGCCTGCACATTTTATGCAAGTTTCATAACATAGGCATGCTTGATGATGATTAGATCATTGGCTATGCACAATCAGTATAACCCTCTGGCCCACTCCCTTTCCCAGGGGTTTGGAGGGTGAGTGAGACTGAAAAATTCCACTTTCTCATCCTGAAGTTACTTAGGAGGTACCAGCCACAGTCAACTCATTAGCATAGAAAAAGCTGTCACTTTGGAGTGCTTGAGAATTTTAGGAGTTGTATGCCAGGCAACAAGATGAAGACCAAGTATACATTTCACAATACCACACAGAAATTAATTATTGTAGCAATTATTTGATGTGAGGAGAAGATTGAAAGTGAGTGTTTTTGGTATCACCCTTCTGATAGATCTTAAATTGATTCTTTTGACAACACCACAGGGCCATATACCAAATGAACATGCATTCAACTCTGCTTTAAGAGAAAGTAGGCCAAGGAAGTGAGCTCCAGGATGAAATTGCAACTGATTAAAGAAGGGTAGGAGCAAGGTGAGATAATCCATAACATGTCTGCTTTTTCTTTCTTTAGATGGGCTCATTTTATTCAGTCTGTTCTTAAAAGGAATAATTCAATTGTTTTCCTTTTACCACTAGCAGAATGAAAACAAAACTGGAGGTAATTACTTTTTTCTAGCTTTTTGTTATTGGGGTGAAATTCTTGTAACATAAAATAAACATTTTAGGGTGAACAGTAGCAATTGGCACATTTATAACACAATGCGACCACCACCTCCTGTATCAAGCTTTTAAATTACTATTTTGATTTGATCACTTTTAAAGAACTTCAATTTGGTCAGTTTTAATAACTTCAAAAGGAAGTCTCCATTTCTGAAACTCACCTTCAGGAGGCTCTGTAGTCCAGCTGGTGTGCCTCTGCATTCTCATTTCCCACCAATTCCCATTATATTCCTTTCTTTTCCCACTAAATTAAGCTAGCCAGTGTTTCTGATGTAGAGCCGGAGGTCCTCATTCTACGGTTTCCTTTTTTCCAATGTACTCTTCCTCACCTTCTTTTCATCTGAAGTCTATGTTCTCAAAAGCTAGCCTAGATGTCAACTCTTTCAGCTGTGAGAGACTGGAAAGGAAATTACTTTGATTTTTGTCATTACACAATGTATTGCATTATGCATGTATTGAAAAATCATATTGTACCCCATAAATGTGTGCAATTAAAAGCAAAATGAAAATAAGATTTCTTATTACTCAACTTTACTGTTGTCTTGGATCTTAAAACTTTAACACCATGTATTGTAATTATTTTTTGGTACACATCCTATCACTTAGGCTTTAAGATATATAAGGACATCATACACTGGTTCACTTCTGCATTCTCTGATTTCTTGACACAATGATGTACCGTTTTAAATGTTTACTAATATTTACCAAGTAAATGAGTTGTTAAGTCTAAATACTATTGAAAGTAAAGGTTTCCCATTTTTCAGAAAAGTGGTTTACCAATTTGGTTTGGCACACCAATGTAGTAAACACAAATATGATTTTAAATTTGAATGATTATTTTTTAATTCAATGATTTGTCTGGTGTCTTAGTTACTTTCCAATTGCTGAGAAAAATACTTGACTCTCACAAGTTAAAGGACAAAAAGTTTGTTTTACCTCACAGTTTGTAGAGATTTCAGTCCATAGTCAGCTCACTCCAAAGCAGGGCAACATGGCAGGGTCATGGCAGAGGAGAAATAGTCCATGGCATAGAAGGCAGGAGGCAGCCCAAATTCCTTCTTCTTTCCCTTTTTCTTCCATCCAGACTACGAAATTATTGGCTGGTGTCACCTACACCCAGGGCAGGTCTTCCCTCTTCAGTAAATCCATCATCCAAACCTAGAACTAAACCTATCCCACACTCACAATCCACACTAAACCAATCACATGATTCAGTTGTCTCCCAAAAGTTTTACCTACCATATGAATGCAAGAGGCTTTAGGAGGACATTAGGAAAGCCCTTCCTGGGAGAAAAACAAGGTAGGAATACCTGTCTTAGTGGATATTTTTGATGACTTAATAAAAAACTTGCAGATTTCCTTGCAGTCTAGCCATATGCTTGTATGCATTATTCAATCTAAAGGCTTTGCCTTGAGTCATAACTTGATTGTTATCCAGCTCACCCTGGGCCATCAATACTTCAGGCTTAGCCCATATGTAGAATCAGCTGTTTTGTTACTGAACAGACTGTTCATGTTATTTCCTGTTTACAGTTCAATTATGTGCCCTCCTTCAGCTGTGCCTGAGTCTGTGGAAAGGTCCAGAGGATAGGAAGGTATATCTTGCCTAGTGAGGAATGCTGTTGCCACAGATCTACCTGGATGGAACCAACTTGAAGGCAGTACCTGCCTCTGACATGTCCCATTTTTGCCTGCGTCTTTGTATTCTTCCATCTTATTTGAAAATTGCAGTTTTTCCTAGAGACAATGCAAGATACTTCAGGGTACTCTGATTTGATTCTGACTTGACTTGTAAGATGTCATAGAGAAGGAATCGAAGGTCTTTGGGTTTTTCAACCTGTAGCAACATCGGCTTTTCTCTGAAGTACAGACTGCTTCTCATGTGTCACCTCAGTGTATTACTATGCTGGCAAAATCCTTCCATTTCTTTTTTCAGTGAGAGTTGAGGACAGGAAGATGCTCTTTTCTAATACATTTGGTTAGGGGAGTTCAGTTTCCTAAGTCTAAGGAGCTGGTTTTACACATATGTGCCTTCTTTTATAAACACCAAGAGCATTTCCGCTCACTTCCAAACTTATAATTCAGGCTGCTCTTTGTTTTCTTCATTCCTTAAATTCATCAGCAACTTTTCTGGAGCTGCCTCCCTGGTTGCCAGGTGCTGGCTTTACTCCCCTCAGAGTAAAGATGAATTTAACCTCAGGACAGGGTCAAAGTCTGTACACTAGGTCCCAGTTCTGCCTTTTTGGACTAATATATGCCATCTAATTTCCTTTGCATATGATAGCTATTAAAACATTTTAGGACTGTGAACGTACTTATTTAAGAACGGAAGAGACTGGCTTACAGAGGAAGAAAGAGGCAATTACAGAATGTGCCTGGACAGGCTTGAGTGGTTTGGGAGAACTGAATAATACAAGTTATTGGAAAAGAGGCAAGGAACAGGCTAGAGGCAAGCATCTTTGTTCAGCTGGTAGTTTTTATGGTCAGTATTCCCTGGAAATAATCTCTGCAGCTTTCTGTTTCAGAATGAATATATAAATAGGCATTAGATTGGAAGAAAAATACAGGATTCCCCAGTTAGTGGTGACTTACAGTTAATTCTACCAGGATGGAAGAGAAGAGGGAAGGAGCAGAGTACTTTCTTCTCTACCTCTTGGTCTTGTGTCTTCAGATTGCTCTATTAGCAGAGCTATACATACCAGAGAAAACTGATGATCTTCTATAAACTTCTATGAAATTCTGTTTTGTAATTCTTAACTTCATAAAGATCCTGGGTAGTTACAAGAAGATTATTATACTGTAGCTATAAAGCTAGGACTGATTTCTGTATACCACAGAGGAAATTGAGTCTCATTACTCCAGTCCTATCATGTATAATACTTATGTAATTATAGGAATAGAAGTAAAAACTGTTTTAACAAATCATGCAACCCTAGTAATTTACTTTAATTTCATAATATTTTACAAATTGGCACTTATTGCTCCCTGGTTTGTTACTCTAATTTCCTATCCTAGCTACAGATCTGACTGTGGTATTCCATATACTTCACTACTGGCAAATACTGAAATGCTTTTGGTGAATAGTGAAATGCTTTAGGCTGATAAAAGATGCTTCTTACTACTGGAAATGGAGAGAAGGAAGGAAGGAAAGGAAAGGAGCGAGGGAGGGAGGGAGGGAGGAAGGAAGGATAGAAGCTTGGAGGGGAGGAAGAAAAGTAGGGAAGCCATTGAACTAATTTACACAAAGAACCCAGAAATGCAGAAGATACAATTATAATTTTATTTGCTTGGGCTCTAGTTATACTTTTTTACATAGGTTGGAATTTTTCCCCACATAATAGAAAAAATGAGCAGCAATGAGTGAAAATATTTGGTGAAATTTAAATAGTCTATACATTATTTTATCATCATTAAACAATGTTTTTAAACCAGCTTTTTTTTTTTTTCCATGCCTTGACAGAGGAAACTCAGCTGCATGGTTGTGGTTACAGAATTCTGTTTGGTCCTGGCTCCACCCTGGCTATATGCTGCCATAAGCATGAGACTTTGGAATGGTCTAGGAATTTTCATGGCATTGGTGTCATAACTTAAAATCCAGCCATGAAAGGACCTTTCATTTTCTGGTCCAAAGTAACATTTCTGCAACCAGAAAAACAGCCAGCTCATTGGCCCGTTTTGGGTTGGCATGAACATTCATGCTGGCTGTGGCACCTTTCCAGAACTCCCACTGAGGGTCCAGATGTGTGTCCCCAAGGAGCTCAACCTGTTCTATGAAGACCTGTGGCATTCCTTAGTTGCTTTTTTCTTGTCTTTGACCATGTGTGGGAAGTATACAAATTAGATTGTTTTGTAAATTATGCATCCTTAAATAAATGTTGTTTCCATTCCAGTCGGTTTCGGGCTGGCAGACTGTGTCACAGGGCTCTGGAATTGGTTGAGGCCACCCGCCTTTCAGTGTGTCTGGTGGCTACTGACCCCATCCTTTAGAGAATGAGAAAGTTAATATGGTTCCCTGTGAGGAACCTCTCCGTGTTTGCTCTTATGAGTAGGTAGTGTATTTATCAATTTATAGTCCCTGCAATAGACTTAAATTTGTAATTCCTCTTTTCTCTGAAGAGTGAAATTTTTTTCCATTAAGTTTATTTGTACATTTTAGGTACACAATACAGTTACCTTCTCATTGGGATCTTGTACCTTTACATGATGTATCTTGGTTCTTATTTTTTCCCTATTCCACTGTCCTCCCTTCACCCTTCCCTATTTACAAAGATTTTGTTCCCATGTTTGTCCATTTGTCATATTTTTTCTTTTCCATTCTTTTGGAGTAGGGGAAGTGTGAGAGGTAGGGGAAGGAGTGAGAAATTCTCGCCACTCAAAGTAAATGAAATCAAGACTTCAAATTAGAGTGTTCTTGGGCATGTTCTCATTTCTTCTAAATTATTAGTGGTACAGTTCCTCTCACTTGGCCATTAAGAGAGTGAATAATTTGAAAATTTTTCAATATTATATAACAGTATAACAGTATAGACAATAGAATTTGAGATAGTGGTGAAATGTGTGAGAAGTTGCTAACAGGATTAAGCTATATCCAAATTATTTTTCATTTGCCTCCAGAAGATGCTTTAACTGGTGGCCTTTTGAATCCTTCCACTTCACAGCCATGTTTCTGAGAGTTTGAGAGCAAAGTGCAGAAGCTAAATGAATATAAACTTGCCCCAGCCCCCATTCCCTTTTATTCTTTCTTCCTTCTCCATTTTCATGGGAGCATCCTGCTTTCCCTCACTCCCTTTGTACCTAAACTTCAATTGCTTGCCAGAGTGTACTGTCCGACTGCTGGTATTCGATGTTGTATAGGTACACATGAAGTAGACAAGGTGGAGCCTCAAGGCCCTAGCTGGACAGAATCTTTGGAATGGCAACAGTGCGTGTCTGGAGGGCATTTTGTTCACAGGATTCGCAAGTGACCTGTAATGCCAGCTGGCTGAGTGGGAGCCATGTCGAATTTCTCTGAGGCTACTGCTCTGCAGTTGTCATTATGTAAATGCTTCCAAACACCTAACACTCTTCCTTGCTAGAAGGCATCCTGTGTTTGCAGGTCTATGCTGTTAAAATCAAACCTCAAGGATAGAAGAGGGCTTGAATGGGACTGAGAATACAGTCATGCCAGGAGGAAAGTGGCTCCATAGAGAAATAACTTCTAGTTGTTTTCAGACACTTGTGGCTATGTGAAAATTGTAAATTTTGTCAAGTAGCTTTGCATTTTTAAATTTTGGGAAACATGACAACACAACATTTTCTCATCAGTACGTTTTGTGCTTTTGATAGGAAGTGAAGCCATCCCACCACAACTGGGAAGGCACTCTGGGAGAAGAATAGCGTGTAAACACATTTTGAAAACCTGGGCTTTAATTTTGTTGCAATAAATGTATTTATATAAATCAAATTAATATAATTGCATATAAATAAATTATACAGTCATCCCTTAGTATCTTTGGGGGTTTGGTTTCAGTAGCCCTTCAGATATTGAAATCCACAGATGCTTAAGTCCTTTATACAGTACATCTCTGACTTATGGACTTTACAGTTTCAGACTTTTACAGATACAGATGGACCTTGCATTACAGATATTTGTAAATGTGAGCAAATCATGGAAGTAGCTCCAATATCTCCCAGACATTGTCATAGTTGTGATGCTGGGTGCTTACTGTATAGAGCAATAGTGTACAGTGGTGCAGTGCTCAGTCAGAGCCCTGGATGTCTGGAAGTGTAAGTTTGTTGGACTTACTTACAAACAAATCTGACTTACAAACATTCTCCTGGAACAGAACTCATCAGTGAATTGGGAACATACGATATGGTGCACTATTTACATAGAACCTACTCACATCTCTCTGTATACTTTAAACCATCTGTAGGTTACTTATAGTACTTCCTACAATGGAAATGCTATGTAAGTAGTTACTATACTGTATTATTTAGGGATAGGCTCAAAGGTCTATACATGTCCAGTACAGGTACAGGTTTTTTGTTAATATTTTTGGTGCAAAGTTGAGGAGTATAAAAATCAGTGGATTCAGAGGATTGAGTGTATATGTTTGTATCTTACTAATTTTTTTACATGTGGTATATATGTAGGTATATAGTGTCAATGGCTTTATTATTGATGCTTACAGAATCAGTAATGGTGTGAAAGATAAGTGTTCTGACAGGAAGGTAGTAGTTACAAGCAAATGATTGGATTGGTGGCACACATCAGAGAATTGAAATTTTGAATTAAGGAGTTTCTAATTTGAAAAGTTCTTAATGTTCAAAGGCATTTGAGGAAAGGCAGGCTAGGTTGGTTTTTGTCCTGTTTAGCTTAGATGTTTTTGTTTGCTATGCTCAGTAGCTCTTTACCAACTGGAGTTGTATGAAAGGTGCAAATCCTTCTGAGAAGAGGAGGATGGTAAGGATGCAACTAAGTCATTTCAGGGCTTTTTTGAGAAGTATGAGATCTGATCAAGTTGAGAGAACACACATGATCAAGTTCAGAACACGAGTCTGCCTCAGGATGTCCTAGTCCCTGTGCGGCATACATTCCATTTTACATGAGAAAATCTTGCAACCCTTCTAGTTCCAGCAGCCTCACCTTACTTCACCAGATGTCTGTGATCAGGTGTATCTAAGTAAAATGTTTGAGGTTTGCAGAAAGGAAAAGAGAGGTAACATATGAAATGATTATTTTGCATTTTGTATATTCTTTCTGGAAATTCTTTTGTGTTTGCCATGAGGAAAGCATGTACATGTTAGTAGGGATCAGAATCTTCCTGGTCAAGCTTTTCAGTAGGTAACTCCCAGTTTGGCAAGTTAATACTCTCAAACAAAAAAGCATCCTATGTTCTTCAGGTTTGGCCTTCTGAAGGTGTTAAGGAAACTCCCAGTTCCTTGTTTTGTTTTTCTTATCCTATGGCCTTGGTGATAGGAAGAGTAATTTCTTTGCTTTCCTTTCCAGAGAAAGGGCTATCTCTTGCCAGGGCCTCCTGCATGGCTTCATCTGCTGCATCCTGCCATGCTGTCTGCCATGCTCCAGAGTCAGACTTGCCCTTATAAAATTTTTCACATTGTGGCCTCAACCATTCTAGATCTCTCCTTCCTACCATGATCTCCACTGGCCACTTGTAGCTTTTTAAATTTAATCAAAGTTAAATTAAGATAATAGTTCAGTAGAAGTGTGGTCATGTTGAAGGTGTTCAAAACCCACATGTGGACAGTGCAGAACATTTCCATTATCACAGAAAGTTCTACTGGACAGCACTGGTCTAGATCCATAATAAATTTCTGGGTTTTTAAGACTTGAAAAGTGGACTTCTTACCCTGGTTGCCATCTGTAAGGATTGAATATAGTATTAAAAGATACAGTATTAGAAAGAAGAGAATGCAGACAGTAGGCAGGACGATCCACCTGGTGCAGCTCTGTGAGAGTACAGACACATTCAATTCCTTTCTTGAAGAATGAATGGTACTATAAAAGGCAAGAGGTCAGAAAAGGTGGTTCTGGGAAAGTATATAAATGTGAAGATCAATTTGGGAAGTCTGCAGAATCTTGGTCTTGTGAGATAAAAGCTGAATGAAGGACACCTGGAGAAAGGCAAGTGGCCTGAATTGTCTGGTAGGGTTTTAGGAAAGTAAATGCCTTTCATGGACTTCAGTCTATATTTGTTTTTTTGTTTGTTAGTTTTTGGTTTTTGGAGAAAGGGTCTCACTGTGTAGCTCAGGCTGGCTTTGAACTCACTATGTAGCCCAGGCTGGCCGCAAACTCCCTGTGATCCTCCTGCCTCAGCCTCTCAAGTGTTAGGATTGCAGGCATGCACCACTATGCCAATGCCCAGCTTCAGTCTATATTTGGATTCAAACATCTTCAATCTTCTCGGTCCTGAAGAAGAGACCATAAAACAGTGTATTCAGTAGCTGCAACAAAAATGGGAACAAGGATGTCAAGGATAGTGTGGACTTCAGAGGGAAGACCGATGATGATGGATTCAGATGTCAGCATTGTGATGATCTGGAGTATATGAGAAATGTGGGGATAGAGGAGAAAGGGAGATAGAGCTATAGAGGGCTATGGGGCAAGTGGATATCATTAGAAGAAGCCATATTTTAATGATTTTTTAAATTATTCTGTGAATGCAGGAATTTAAGAAGCTAAAGATGAATGAGAGATTATTCATGGCAATCAGGGATCCTCTAGGATACAGTGAATAGTTCAGTGGAAACCCAAGTAGGTTTTGAGCACCGCTTTGATTTTTCTTCACAATGACCACCTTAGTTTCATAGCACTCATTTATTTGTTCATCCCAAAGCATATTTACAAATGTTCAATGTGGCTAATAAGCATTGGATTATTTTCAGGACACAATGGTGCACAGAGTAATACAGTTCCTGTGCTCCCAGAATTGGAGGTATGTTAGGAATATGAGCAATTAACATGTAGTTCTAAGGGTTATCTGGCCATGATACAAGCAGGTAAGGAGATTATAAATGTATCAAGAAGATCTACCACCAGAAGTACTTAAATTGCATTGGCTACCCCATGGGTCTTCCCTGGCCTCTTCTAGTGCTCTGCTTCCATCTTGATGATAGCATTTGCTTCTAAAATCTGCAGTACTGCTGCTGGTGGTTGGTTCACAGCCCCAGCCACAGTGTTTCCTTTGTGCTCATAACCAGACTTTCCTCTTGCCATTTTCCATCAGGACACAGTAGTAACCAGAAGTTAGCAATTCCAAAACAAAGGCTAGCCTTTCCCTTTACTCCTTACTCAGTTCATTTTATTGTCACTCTTGCATTCATTGAAATTCAGAATCCCTGGTATCTTCCTGAAAATGTTCTTCTCTTTATCTCATCATATTCCCACCACCACCATGTATTATTTCAGAATTCTAACTAGAAATCTTTTTATCTAATCTCTCTGTGATTTTCCCATTACCATAACTTTGGTTCATGTTCATTGGGTTTTCTTTCTGCAAATCTCTGTCCACTGCAGGCAAATTTACAAATAACTTGTGATTTTGTAGTATGATGCATGTGTCAAATGCTTTCATGTAAATTGGTTTGTATCTGCATGGCAGCCTGTAGTGATAGGTAGAGAAAGCAACATGCTTGGAGGTTACAAGTGACTTCCCAAGGTCACACAGGGAATGACATAGGTACAGTTTTGTTCCAGGTCCATTCCAAAATGTAGAGCTTTACACCATAGTTCTTCCAGTCATCCTCCCATAAAACATTTTGGGCTCCAATTTTCTGTGTGAAATGTGCCTTTGGAAGCAAACCACAACATCAGAAATGCCTTCTAGAGATGGCTATTGTGGTTGCTCCTCCACCCTGGCCTCATGCCTCAGAAGCAGCCTGCCCACAACTGCTGCTCTTGGGGCCAGGTCAGGCTGTAGGGAAGGCCTCCCAGGCACATATCCAGGAGCATTTGCTTTGGCACCTTGTGTCCAGGTAATTCAGTCAACTCAGTGCTCCCCAGTACAGCCCATGACTTCCATAAAGCCAGCAGCACTCCTGGTCAAATCTTCCCACAGCTGGTAGCCCAGTCACTAAGGACTTAGACCTTTTCTCTCCAACCTACCATCTGCCTCCTGTGTTCCATTGGTGAAATGCTCACCTGAGGCATAGAAATCTGTTTAGCGCCAACTTCCTTAACTATCCAACTTGATGATCCTAACCTTTCCAAAGGAAGTAAATGTTTAATACCATCCTGGTCAAGTGGCATATTACTTGAGATGAGCCCACTGACGTTGTGAACACCCTCCCTGCTTTGATGGTCTATAGATTAAGAACATGAGTTGTGACTTTAGACTGTTGTGTGCAGATTCAAGAAAATGGACTTGACAGGAAGTCAAGAGGGTTAGGCCAGTATCAGTATCCATGAAGCCCAGCATGGCTGGGCTGTGAGGTAAAAACTGAGAAAAACCTGGCTAGATGGGGGGTTAACAGTGGCTTAGAGAACAGAACACATTTTTCAAAACAAGACAGGTGATGTTAAAGAGGAGCAGAAATGGAGGGAGCAAGAAAGCTCATACTGTAGGCTCTTGTTGGTGACCGTCATAATTCCATGGCTTTTGTGAGTTAAATTGATTGCCTCCCCTAAAAGATATGTCAAATTCCTAACCCCTAGTACTTTAGAGTATGGTTTTGTTTGGAAATGGGCTCATTGCAGATTAGTTTAAGACGAGGTCATGCTGGAATGGGATGGACTATTTTCCAATGTCTGGTGTCCCTATGAAAGAGAGATACATTGAGAGAGGAAGATTGTCATGTGATCTCCTCACAATGACAAGCATGGATTCAAGTTGGTTGCAGTGGTGCCTAAGGAGATGGTGTGGGGCTGGGAACCCACATATCTCCCCTTCAAATCTCCCCTTTGTGTCTTAGAGGGAATGTGGCCCTATATTTGGACTTCTAGCTTCAAGAACTGAGAGAATAATTCTGTTTTTTTTAAAGGCTCTCTGTTTGTGGTATTTAGTTATGGTAGCCCTGATACTTTAGCTCAAGGAAGGAGGAAGTGAAGGTCCTAGAGATGGCAGTGGTCTGACTCATGTATGCAGTGTGGGAAGTTCAGAAAGCCACATAAACTGTGGAGCCAAGAAAGCAGAGGACATTGTTCTGGAGCCTCCAAGCCTGACTGGTCCTGTCCTTGTATGGTTAAGTGTCTTTGCAAGTAAACTCAGGCTTTTTCCCTTGTCATGGAGGTGCCTGTTTTATTCATCTCAGTGGGTCATACCTATTCATCCCTGAAATTTGAGTTTAGATTGTACTTGATGTGTGTACTTGGTTGCTTTGGGAGGAATTACAAAAGGGGATCTGTACATCCCAGTATCACTATATAATAAGGCTGGATCAGCTCAATGGGCCTGCCACTTTCTAACCCCCAGTTATTCTCATTACAGACACCTCAATTAAACAGTATACCCTGATACATTTTTCTGAATAGAGGGTGTTGAAGTGACTAATTCCTTTTACAAAATCCTTCAGGAAAACAAAATTTTAGACTGAGTCTGGAGAAAAGATTCTTGGAAGATTAGGAGGCCATTTAGAAAAAAAAAAAAAAGAGAAGAAAAATTTATGTCCAGGAAACCAGACTTGTAGGGAGTGTCCCATTGCCTGGCAGAATTCATTGCCAATCTCTCCCTGGTCTTCAGACAGTTTGGGTAAGATATTCATGCAAATAAATGTCTTCAGTTTGTTACTCTGGAGCTCCTGCAAGTGAAAAAGAATTCAAGATTGGTACTAATGTTTTGGGAGAATTTTCCCATATTGAGTGCAGAATTAAATGTTTGTGGATTTAGTGTTTAATTTTTCTGTGTTCATGATTCTTCCAGAGGCTGACAGGTTGTATATATTTTGAATGATAATGTGTGTGAGCTGTGTCCTGATGGTTACAGGGATCAGGGAAGAGCCACTGTCTTTTGGAAGTATGGCCGCGGGCAGCCATGTTGCTTAGCTCCACTGTGATAACGAGGAGTAATAGTTTGCTACTGATGACAAATGAAAAATAGAGCCAGTATGAACTTGTGCACAGGTTTGTTTCCTCCTTCTTAAATATGAGTATTTAATTCCTCTTTTTCTACCTCCTTTCATTCCCTACCCAAACAAAGGAAACAACTCTTTGAAAACACCTTCCAAAGATTTATTTGCTGAAGAAGTGTGAAAATGATGATCTTAAATTTTTTTTAAAAAAGAAAAGCATACTCTGTGGTTTCTTCCATTCTTATATACCTTTTAAACTAGTTGGAACAAAGGGAGACTTTGGGATGGCAGCTTTGGAGTCGATGTGATCTGTTCTCCGTGTAACTGAGACAGAAGCACGTTATCACTAAATGGCCATGTTCAAATGTAATCCAGACCAAAAAACACACTGCTCCTTGGCTGATGTGTGAAGTATGTCAAACATAGGCAAAAGGACTGTATCTCAGTTTCTGTGTACAGCTGTACTTAAGAAAAACAAAAATTTAAAAAGTGTTCAGTCATCCTCTTTCTGATTTGGCCTCTTTATGAAAGGAAGAGATGCCATGTGGCCCTAAGAAAGATGTTGGTATAGTTAGCCATGCTGCATTTCAAGGGCCGTCTTCTTAACATGGCTTTATTCCTTCTGGATTCCCCTTGGTAATCAGATCCTTCCTCCAGCTTCTTCTGCAAACACCTTGGAGCTTTGAGAAATGCTAATCAGGAATAAGATCTCTTCCTGTGTCTAGCTTGGGGACCCTAGTCACCTTCTAGACTGAGAGACTGGGTTAGGTTAGCCTGGTGCATTCTCTGCCTTATTTTTCTTTGTTGTGTCGCTGCTTTCACTGGCCACAGTTCTCCTCATCTGTCATGAGCACTCTTGAAAATTCATGTGAGAATGATTTCCCGCCCTCTTTACTGCGGGTAATTTTTTGTGGCCGGGGCATGTGGCTGGCCCTCTGGCAGGCTTCTCGGCTGCCTTTCTTCTGAGTGCTGCTATTTGGTGAGTTTCTGCAGGCCGCTGATTGAGTTACACCCTGAAGAATGTTGAGCTGGTTCTCAGCTGCAGGATGTCTTTCCCCAAAGTTCTTGTACTGTGAGGCTGGCCCCCAGGATTCACATGTGCATATTGGTTTACAAGAACATTAAAGCACTCTCCTCTCATCTGTGGGTAAGTTACTTTAGGACTATGAGGTAGTATTCTCACAAGGCTTGGAGCTCAGAGGGGGCCTGGGATACAAGCCAATACCCTTTTGGCCAGTTTAATGTCTAGCTACGGCTTTCTTTTACACCTAATAGTCTTGCTTGGGGTTTTTAAAAAGAAATTCTTCACCCAGTTAGAGATTCTGTAGTCATTTGACTTAAAAGTCTGAAAGCTCTACTAATCAAACACATAAACTGAGAAAGTAAGCATGAAATGAATCTCTAAATATAGAATCTGATGAGACAAAAAGAGTGAAAGACTAGAAAAATGACTTGCTAATATGCCAATTTGAGTATTGTATATTGTATTAGTCCTACGTTATTTTAGAAACACTTATAAGATGAAATAGACAAGGAAACAGCTCACAAGGAAGGAGGCCAGGGCTAACTGCCCTTGGGCATTACCCTTGTAGCGATTGCAGTGTCTAAGGTGAGGTTCTGGTTGGGACGAGAGGTGAACGATTTTTGAGCATTTACTATATCAGCACTGACCCTAGGCTGTAGTTTATCCTCGTGGTTTGAAATGTTCTAGACACCTAAGGTTCTCAAAATGTTTAATTGATAGTAGAATATACTCCTACTGAATTTTACATGTACGTGTGTGTATACACATTGGTAGTTTACTTACTGTTTCAGTCTACCTATTTTGTTCTATTCTTGCCATTAGAGCTCTGATGTAGTTCTGTACCTGAGTCCACATCTCAACAGAACTGTCTAGGTGTCACTGCTTTCCTCTAGCCTAGAGGACTGGTGAGAATGAGTAGAATAATAAATAGTGGATTCAGATGAAATGTTGAAAGCATACTGAAATGCTCAGGGTTTTGAAAAAAAGCTATATTAATTTTTTTTTAGGTTTCTGATCTCGCTTATTTTTGTGACAGATTGAGGGTTTGCAGGTCACATGTAGCTAGTTGCGGTGTGGTCATGGCTGGGTGGCACTGTGAATGAAATTATGCGAGGTGTGCACTTTGCAGGTAACCGTGGACCCCATCATTCCTTAGTGTCTCAGCTGTACCTTTATTATCCACGTTGTGCTCTGAGGTCATTTATCTGCCTGGTACCCAAAGTATATTTTTAAATTTCTTCCCAAAGAGAAACAAATGGATAATAAAGCAAGACTTCTACTTGATCTATACTTTTGTTTTTCTAATTGTCTTTTGGTGATTTAAAATGAATAGTGGAGTTCTCAAAAGGCTCAAGAGGAAATAAAATTGCCAAGGAAAAAACTAAAAAGGCCATCAGTCAGCACCTGAGGCTGTGACTGAGTATAGCAGAATAGGAAGCTTGTGTGACCAAATTTATTGTGTGAACAGTTCCAATATTGAATGATTCTGGCTTGCCTATTTCAGTCCGACTGGAAATGCTTCTGCTCCCAGCTTTCCTTCATTGCCCAATGTTGCTAAATTAACATGGATCTCAAAAAGCCCCCTAAATCACCTTCCTTTCACTTGTGTCTCTTGTTTTTTCTATTCGAAGTGTTGATCTCAGGACAAGCTGAAGTCTGAGACTGGGTGCACTGATCTGATTGATTCTCCCCTGCATGCTGCTCTGTGGCTGGGGCCTTCTTCTGGAAAGACCATATCGAGTTCATCCACTGTTGTGAATGAAAATAATCAGTTGGTGAAAGTACAAAATTAGAAACCTCTTGGTATATTTATTTCAGTGTCTCAAGGATTCTGATTTAAAGCAGACTTTATTTCAAGTAATGTGAACAGTAGGTCGTTCAGGAGTCTCAGATGAATCAATGTTTTCTTCCCTTCTCTCCAAGAAAACTGTTTAAAGCAAAGGTCAAGTCTGTGCTGTATTTAGAGGCTATTAAATGCAAGTCTGCAGAACAGAGGCACTTCATTTTTTATTCTCTACATAGTTTTGAGCACTGGGGACACTCTGGTCTTCTGCAGATCATCATTTCCTGCATATTTCTGGCATTTGTGACTCTTCTTTTGTTCTGGAGCATGGTGTAGAGCCCACAGTGTATATAATGCATAAATCTGATACTTTGTGACTCTTTCAATTTATTAAATTTAGCCATAATTTAAGCCATGAAAACTATCTCGGAAGAGTTTAATAGGCTTTGAATTAAATCTAAGAAGAACATATTAATATACTTCATTTAGTTAATACCCTCAAAAATCAAACTCATCAAGTCCACCCTTCCTTTCTCTCCCCTCTCATCTCTTCTTAGTCTGGCCTTTTCCATTTACATGACTTGTCCATCCTTGTCTCAGTTATTAGCCCTGATATAGCCCCTCCCAGGGCACCCTGTGCAGCCACCCACCCGGATCTCTGCTCCGGTGAAGTCTTCAGGTCTGACGTTCACTCTGGTCCTGGCCTTATTAGACATGTGAATATTGGCATAGTCTCTGATTCAACTCCCTGACTCCCATTCTGCCTTCTCTAAGCTATCCCTTCATTCCATAGAGATTTGAATACATTCTATGACCAGGCTCTGCTGGGCTCTGATGATACAGTAGTGCAACAAATGACCGAGAAATCCCCAGACCCCACAAGCTAATATTCTACTGAGCTAAAGTCAGAAGTAAGTGATACAGAAGATGAAACATGATAACTTCCCCCAGCACAAGGAAAGAGGAGAGGAAAATAAGGATCATGCATGGAGAGATACAATTTTGCACAGGGAAGACAGAGCCTCCCTGAGAAGGCTGCATCAAGGAAACATCTTGATAATCCAGACTGTGGTTGTGGGGCTTTGCATGCCTTAGTGGTCTGTGGTCAGGGTCTGGATGCATTTTGAAGCACAAATGACATGATCTGGAGATGGATTACGTAAATGAGGTGTGAGACAGATGAAGAAGAATGTCCATGACGTTTTTGGCCTGAGTACTGGGAAGGATAGAGTTGTCCTGAAATGACAGGTGCTCATTGTGGTGTCCCCATGGTTGGTGTTCCCTAGCTGTACTGAGCAGGAGAGAGCAGGCTAGAAGGGAAAGAAACAGGCTCTCAGTTGAGGACACTCTGTGCTTGGGATGCCTTATTAGACAACCACATGGAAGGAAGATTAGGTGGTTGGATTCTTGGAGCTGCATTTTGGGGGAAAGATTGTACTTGGAGATAGAAATCTGAGATCGTAACATATAGATGATATCTAAGGTCAGACCACATGAGATCCCCAAAACCATAAATGGAAAAGGTCATTAGACTGAGCCTGAAACATTTTTCTTCAGAAATGAAGATTTCTTTCCTCAGCATCTTTCCCTGTGGGTCAAGCCTGGCTTTCTAGGACTCTCATGATCCTTCTGTGTAGGGTATACATATTTGTTGAAAACTGTTAAGCAACGGCAATTGTGCAGAGTTGTCTCTTTTGCTAGCATGCCTTTTTGTATATCTTCAGATCTCCATCACACTTTCCTGTATCACTACTCTGCAAATACAGTCTTCACTTGATCTTAGCCAAAAGGCCGAGAAGCGATTTGCAAATACAGTCTTAATTGTAAACTAACCTTTAGCATTTTGGTAGTTTTCTCTTGTTCCTAAACCGTCTCTTATTAATATTTATTTCTTCCATTTATGTGATTATTCTTTTTAAATATCCTGTATCATAATACTCATCCTATTTTTATTAGTACATGTTTGCAGTATGTAATGCTTGTGTCCATCATGGAGAGTTGGTATATGTACATAACATATCTTAATTCATTTTCTGTTCCCTTCCCATCCTCCCTCAGGATAAGCTGGATATCGGAGTTTTTATAAAATTTTTTCTGGATTCTAAATTTTAATATTGCCTAAGAAAGAATCTTCTTTTAAAATGTGGGACGAAAGTATCAATCTAATGATTATATTCCTGGCCACTCAAATGAACTGTCAGAATTTGTGCATCTTTGTCACAAACAGGCATAAACTGTTGTGCTCCAGTCCCTGAAGTGCCTCAGTCTTCTTGAGCATAGCCCTAGCTGTCTGCTCTTCTGATGGGCTTCCACTTCTGGTACAGTGCTTACAATTCATGACATTGCATCCTTCATGAGTTTAATAGCGTCTGTGTCCTCACTCACCTAGGGGATGGAGCCCCTGCTGTGTCCCCATAGTCAGTATTCCCTAACAATTTACTAAATATATTAATGGTCCCTCGGGCTAGTGCCTCAAATCAGTTTTAAACTTCAATGGAAGGCCACTGTCTTAGCTCCGAGGCAGAGGGAGTCACCAAGAGAGGAGCACATGACCTGCAGCAGCCTGAGCTCCTCACTCTGGCAAGGTCAAGAGTTCAGGAAGCAGCAAATATTCTCCCAACTTGAGGTGGTAAGCACTTTTTCAGCACCTGCTGATTTGCTGGGTGACTTGTTTGTTTGCTTTTTTCACCCAGGGAGAGTGGTAAGGAAATGAAGGAATGACTCTTTCCTGTTCTCCAGACAGCACTGATTGAAAGGTTATGTGATCCACAAAGTGACAGCTGTCGGATGTCCAGTTGGAATTTCCAGATGCTGATGGAAGTGCAGCATTTGGAGTGACTTTTCCCAGGCTGTGCTCCTGGGTAGCAATGTCCCTGGAAGACAGCCCTGGGTGGTCCAGTCCTACAGAGGCTTCTTGACCACCCCACCCACCTCTACAGGACCATCCCACCATCCTTAGTTGGGATCAGTAGGTTGCACTTTTTTTTTCTCTTTGAGACAGGGTCTCCCTGTAGGCATAGACTATATTGGTCTTGATCTTCTTACCTCAGTCTCTTGCAAGCTGGATTTACAGGCATATACAACTATGCCCATCTTTGTAGGTTTCCCTTAAAGCAGAGAGTAAGCCCTCTAATTCAGTATCCTCTGTTTTCTAATCACACACTGCTCACCTCTCCTCCAGTTCTTCCCACACTTCTTTTCCAGGGATCTGCCTTTATCTACCTAGCTAGCGATTTGTGACTTGTATCCATTCCCTCTATGGTTCTCTAACTGCTCACCAAGCACTACTTACTATTTTTCTGAAATGCGTTACTTAGTTTTGTCTATTATGGCATTAAGGGTTCAGTTGTCAGAATCAGAAACCTGCTTAACTGAACTGTGATCGTATTCCACATCATCTTCCATAGCATGGGTGGGAGATCTTCTGTAAATAAACATCTCAGTCTGGTGTTTTTACACACAAGAGCTTTCGCAGGTTTCCTGTGGGCTATGGTGTGAAGCCAGGAGTTTCACCCTCGCCTGCCAGGCTGCTGACTTCTGGTCCTTCTTGACTCTAGCCTATGGTTCACCTGCCTTTCTGAATGTAGACACTTGCCCCCTGAATGTACCAGACATGCAGCAATCTCTGGCTCTTTGTGTCTTTGCCTGTGTTACTTTTTCTCAATGGGATTCTCCAAGCCCTATAATCTTGTGCACCTAATAGGCTCTTACTGGCTAAAAGCTAATTCCAGGTCTTTTTGTTTTCTCTGTATTTTAGCATAAACTTTTATCTCTGTGACCCCAATTTCTTGCCAGTCTATGTAGAAAAACAGCGAGGAATGTGCTATCCTGCTCTAAAGCCCATCTTTACCTCCCTGGTTGGTTGTTGCTTTTGCACAGCTGAGGAGCCAAGGGACATGTGCCAAGGGACACTGTCCTCCCTCTGCCTTCAGTGTAAAGGACTCCAGGGGAAATGAGACTTTTAAAAAATGCTTTTTAGTTATTTATTTGACTTTGTTTGTTTACAAAGTTTATATGTCATAGAATATGCTGCTGCTTTTACCAATTACAGGCTGAAATAAAGTCAGCTCTCTGTAACTCTAGGTTCTATGTTCGAGGATATAGCCAACCATGAGTTGAAAATATTTAGGGAAAAAAGTACATCTGTACTCAACATGTACAGACTTTTTCTTGTCATCATTCCATAGATATTATGGTATGACAACTATTTACACAGCATTTACATTGGGTTAGGTATAAGTCATCTAGAAGCTATTTAAAGTAGATAGAAGGGTATATATATATATATGTGTTAGATACAAATACTGTGTCATTTTATAAAAGGGACTTTAGCATCCACAGATTTTGCTACCTGTATGTGTATGTGGAGTAGCTGTGGAGCTGAATTCCCCAAGGATACCACAGGATGCCTATGTTTCCAATGTTAGTTGTGGTAACCTGTAAATGTGCAATTTTTTCCTAACATTAGCAGAAGACTTTTTTTTTTTTTATTGAGTTTATTGGTACATTTAGGGATACAGTACAGTTACATTCATTGTTGGGATCATGTACCTTTACATGGCAAGTCTTGATTCTCATTTTTTTCCCCTTACCTCTGCCCTCCCTTCACCCCCTCCTCCCCTCCCCATCTACAAACACTTTATTTTCATCTTTTCATTCTCTCACATTTTTTTCTTTTCCCTTTTTGTTCTTCCCCTACGTATCACACCTTCCCTACACCTTTAGCTCCTTTCCTCCCATTTCTAAATGTCAGTAATCTTATTAGAATCTTATGCATTGTTGCAGAATATTCACACCAGGGAAACTATTTGGTATTTACACATGTGGGACTTATTTATTTCACTTAGGAGTATATCTTCAATATGTATCCATTTTCCTATGAATGAATCTATTCTCTCGCTCTTTATGGCTGAGTAATATTCCATTTTATAGAAAAACCACAACTTCTTTATCCAGTTTCCAACGGATGGGCAAATAGGTTGTTTCCAAGATTTGGCTATTACAAACTGTGCCGCTATAAACATGGGTGCACATACTTCTCTGTGATATGATTCTTTTAGTTCTCTTGGAAAGATACCCAACAGAGGGATGGCTGGGTCAAATGGAACCTCCAGTCCAAGCTCTTTGAGGTATCTCCATATTGATTTCCATAGTGGTTGCACTAGTCTGCACTCCCACCAACAATGGAGGAGGGTTCCTTTCTCCCCACAACCCCGCCAACATTTGTTATTGTGTGATTTCTTGATAGCAGCCATTCTTTGTGGGGTGAGGTGGAATCTTAGTGTTGTTTTCATCTAGCAGAAGACTTTTATCCAGCTGTTTGTTCCTTTCACCTCTCTACCTCCAGCCCCCACTGGTGCATTGATGCTGAAGAGGTCTATTGGCGGGTCCTATCCTGTGCCTTTCCTTCACGGGGTACCAAATGTGAGCCTTTGGTTTCACACTCTTATGTGGCTATGATATTCTGTGCCTGTCTGCACAGCCCACACCTGCCACAAATGCATTTGGAAAACTTTTTTTATAATTTTCCTTTAATGTTTCCCTTTCAGAAATTTTTTGACCACTTTCATTTGCTATTTGCACAAGCCTAAAAACAGCTTAGACATGTAATTACTATGAGAGCAAGGAGACTTTAGAAATAAGGGGGCAACCTGGCTCTATCTTTGAAAATATTAAAGTTAAAAGTTTTAATCCCCAAGGGGCAGGATCAGTTAGAGACTGGATAAAGAAGATGTGGTTTTTCTGTGAAATGGAATACTACTCGGCCATAAAGAATGTGAAATTAGATTCATTCATAGGGAAATGGATGCATATTGAGGTCATACACTTAAGTGAAATAAATAAGTCACACATGTGGAAATACCGAATAGTTTCTCTGGTGTGAAAAACTAAAAGTGTAAATAAGATCCAAAGGGTATAATTGACAATGTGAAATAAAAAGAAAAGGGCTAAAGGTATAGGGGAAGCAGGAAAGGTATGGGAAAGGAAATAAGGGAAAAGAAAAAATATGAGAAGATGAAAAAATGGAAGTAGTTTTTATAAATAGGAAAGGGAGAAAGGGGTGAAAGGAGGGCAGGGTTAAAGGGAAAAAATGAGAACCAAGACCTGTCATGTAAAGGTTCAAGATCCCAGTGATGAATGTAACTGTACTGTGTACCTAAAAAGTACCAATAAACTCAATGAGAAAAAAAAAATCCCAAAGGGACAGGAATTTAAATAATTAATTTAAGATGACTACAGTGGACCCTCAAGTTACAACTGGCCTGACATACAAACTATTTGGGTTGTGTCCGGAATTTTATTTTAAACTTATGAACAAAGTCTTGAGTTACAACCCGAATGCCAGCTGCTTGTACTTCAGATGGTTTCAGATACAGATTTAACCCTTAAAGAGTTCTGGAAGGAACGTTACCGCATCCTTTCCTGTGTGGGGTTAATTGAGAAATCCTGGGCCATTGTCTCTCTAAGGACACTGAGATCTGCCTGGAAGAAAGTGTGGCCTAAAATTATACAGGAGAGACTTTGAAAGCAATCGACCAGCTTGACTTACAGTCATCTCTCTGGAATGAATTGAGTTTGTAAATCAAGAGTCTACTGTATGTTCATTTCTTATATGGCATCAAAGTTAGTGTATGTTTTTGGAGAAACCCGTTTTATCATAAAGCAGGTAAGTATGTCAGGCATTGACATGACTGTGCACTATGAAAGATGTGCTGGAAGCCAAATGCAGATCTTAAAGAGGTTAATAATGCTCTGTCTCCCTTTGCTAAAATTTACCTGACCTACTTAACTGCATAGTTTAAGAACATTCTGCAGGATGTACTTGTCTATAAATTAATCTCTACAGTAGTTTATTTAATTTGTAATTTCAGTCCTTATTGTGTTTGGTTTTGGCACTTGGCAATGCCTTCAACAATCAAGAAGACTTGAGAAATAGTGAGTTGCAATGACTGTATCATTGATGGGTTAAAGTTAAAAATTTAATCCTAGGAGCCTGGGAAATTAAGTAATGAAGCTGTGATTGATAGTAAAAGTATTCCTAGTTAGCATGATGACATTAGAAGTGGCAGTGATACATTGTGTCCCCAAAGTATGCAGTGAATTCCAGAGCTCCAGTCTGGGCAAATGTGTGACAAGCAACTGTTCCATGGAATTAGGGAGGTTGTTTTATGTGTAGCTGAGTGACGGCTCACAAGTGCTGATTTCACATTCTTCCTGCAGCTGGGTCACACTTTGTAGAACAAAGGTTTCTCTAAGAAGAATTCCACACTGACAAATTGCAGAAAGGATCCACAGTCCAGATTCAATAAGTCAGTGCTTCTTAAAGCATATAAGTCGTCTTTCAGATTTTATTATATACAGGTATTGAGGAATATATTTGTCCAGCATGTGAGATGATTCCTAGTACCAAAGTAAAATTCTAGTTTGGGGGAAGACCATAAACATGTGAGGTTTGCTATTTAATATCCTTTGAGAAGTAAAAACAAGTGCATATTTTCAAGGGGTATTTTTAACCTCAATGCTTTGAGCTCTGTCAAAACTGTCACATTTTCTTTCAAAAAATAGTGGTGATTGATAGTTTTCAAACTTTGTAGGCTCTGAACATAAATGAATCAATAGTCTCTTTTTCATACATGATGCTCATTAGAAGCCACTGCCACTTCCTGAACTTTCCTCTAAAACTGTCTGGGATTCCTTTTTAGGAAAATGTGGACCTTTTAGACATTTGAGTTGTAAAAACAAATAAAGATATTGTCTCAGCAAGCCTACAGCTTGATTCTTAGGTCTGATAGGCCCATGTGTGCAGTTACTTACCCTTCACAAAAATGTCCCCAGATACTACTTGAATGACCCCACTTGCCCTAGGTGCACACCTTAAAATCCCAGCAAGCAGAATGCAATTCAGTAAGCATTAAAAGAAATTTGGTAATGTGTATACCAAATATTGACAATCTATTATGCATATATACATATTTCAAAACATCATGGTGTTGCAAGCGCAAGGACCCTAGTTCAATCCCCGGTACCAAAAAACAAAACAAAAAACAAGCGAAAAACAAAAAACAAAACATCATGGTGTACATACATATAATTTTTGTCAGTTAAAATATTAAAATCTAATAAAAATGTCAAACATTATTAGTCTAGAAATGAGAAGTTAAACCATGAACTTTATCACTAGATACCTCTTAAAATGGTTAAAATTATAAACTGAGTGTTCAAGTATTGGTAAAGATAAAGAATAACTGGAAAGCTCACACACGGCTGCTGGGAACCCTGAATAGCACAACTGCTCTGGGAAGCAATTTTGCAGTTTCTGTTGAGTTGAACCTACATTGGCTGTGTTTGTATTGTAAATATGGTGTGACTGGTTAATTGCACTCTTGGGTTTCTACTTAAGAGAACTGAAAACAGAAGTCCACACAAAGACTAGTACACAAATCTTCATGGTAGAATTATTCATGATATCCCCAAGCTGTAAACCACTTAACCATATTACAATGGATAAGTAGATACACAAATTGTGGTATATTCATATATTGGACTATTACTTGGCAATAAAGAGGGATGAACTTGGTGTGTGCAGAAACATCAGTTGATCTCAAAACTTAGCCTAGACAGAAGAGACCACAAACTATGATTGTGTTTGTGTGACATTTTAAAAGAGGCAGGGCTGTAGGGAATGAAGCCAGGAGTTCGGGCTGAAGAGAGGAGACTGCCTGAAGGTGGCCAGGAGGGAACTTTTGGGATGATAGGAATGTTTTGCATCTTGATTATAATAGGGATTGCATATATTTTGAGAAAATCTCTCGAATTATATGATTAAAAAGGGTCAGCTTTATTGTATGTTAATTGTACCCCCAGGAAAGCTGATTAACTAAAAAGAAATAGTGAAGTAAAGACTAAGGCAGAGGCATACAAGCTAGTATGCTCTGAATTAATGCAAATTTTTAAAAATCAGAAGTAACATGTTGTGAGGATAGGGATGACTGCTGTAGAGAGACATGAAATCAAGTACACAATAGTAAAAGGTAACTCTGGGGTATTAATAGGCAAGAAGCCAAATATCTCTTGAAGTTGTTGGATTGGTGTTTGTGAGCTATCATTCTCTAGTCCTTAAAATTACTGATATGATAAGAAGTCCTTGAAAACTTACACATTTAACATAGATCTCTTCTGTCTACTTATGAACTTTAAATCTAGGGATATGAAGTAAAGCAGATATTGAGAGCACTATGATTCCAGCTCTGCTCACCACCAGCCACTGCCAGTAGAGGCCATTGGTAGTTATTTTGGGGTCTACTTTGGCAGTCTGTGCCAGCGAACCATGGATTTGCTGTATCAGAGTTGTGTATTAAGCTTTACAAACTTGTGTTACATTGACTAAGTTCCATAAATGCTATAGCATTGAGAATATTAGTGCTGTGGAGAAGGATGTGTGATTATATTGGGAATGAAAGTGGAATGATACAGTGGACCCTTGAGTTATGATTGGCCTGACATACAAACAACTTGGTTTATGGTGCTATTTTAGTTTTAACTTACAAACAAAGTCCTGAGTTATGACCTAAATGCTGGCTGATTGGGCTTCTAGATGTTCTGAGGTACAGATTTAACCCTTAAAGAGTTCTGGAAGGCACGTTACAATACCCTTTCCTGTGTGGGGTTAATTGTGAAATCCTGGGCCAATGTCTCTCTAAGGACACTGAGATCTGCCTGTATACATGAGAGAGACTATGAAGGCTGTGTAGAGGAACCTGAGCCTTCAATTGATCAACTTGAGTTACAGCCAGCCCTCGTGAACAAATTGATTTCCTAAGTCAAGGGTCACTGTAATTAAAAAATGAAAGGGAAAGAAAGCAGCAGGGAAATGATAACTGCAGCTGTTTTAGGACGAGTGGCTGGGCAGTGGAAATGATCTGAAGAATGGGAGGGGAGATGGTGAAAAAAGATGAAGCCAACAGTTGGCAAGAGGCAGGAAAAATAGATGGACAGGATGGAAAAAGCCCAGAACTGCACGTGTGGGCTGGAGGATGAGCACTGTCATTAGATACTCATCCACCCAGGGTTAATTCAGGAGTGAGAGTCCTGCTCCTGGAACTTGAGGGCTTTGAGCCTTTGGTTTGGTTGAAGTGCTGCTAATGAAACCTGAACCAGCTTCACTCTCAGCATGGTCAGCTTGGAGCCTCTTGGAATTTGTAGAACATCAAAGCAAGGGCTGAGGCAGCTGCTGCTACCATGGCATCCATGAAATCCTTTATGGCACTACTGAGCTCACAGAGGGTGGGGCTCCTGCCCTGACATGTGTCCCTGTTGTTGGCATGGTGTGATACTGAAGAAAGATTCCTGTCTTCTACACAGGTTCTAGAAATTTTCATCTCTCCTGGTTTGTTTATTAAATCCAAAGATATTAGCAGTAGAACCACCTTAGAGGTTCTGCCCAGAGATGGAGCAGATCTCTGTCCCCACTGTACCTCAGGGACCAGAAGTTGAATCTCAGAGCAGTCTCTGTACAGAGTGTGTGCACAACCATCCCTTGAGATCACGGTGTGCTGTCGATTTATTTATGAAAAATTTTCCTTTAAACACTAGTGCTTCAAAAGCAAGCACCAACCTTGAGATAAAAAGTAGAAGGTTCACTACAAGAACACAACAGGAAAAAAGGCAGACTTTGCTCAGTGTGTCTGAGAGGACTGTCATCAGTTATAGTCACTCATTTTTGGCATTATAGTATGTTTTTTTTTTTTAATTACAAAGGAAAGTGAAACTATACGACATGAAAGAATAACTGGAAATATATAATTCAACATTAACACCTAGAAGACAGATTCTAATTAAGGATTTCGGAATGTTTCTTATCTTTCTGGGAATAAAATCCCCAGCCCCAACTCCTTTTGCCCCTCATAACACCTAAATCTATTGTAACTTTTAGTAATTTGTTTTTTATTAAAATAAGAGACCCAGTATAAATTTTAGCAACTGGGCTAAATAGGTATTAACAGGCCCTAGGATCCAACCACAGTTTGTAACATCATTCCTTTGAGAAAATGGATTCGAAGTGTCCAATAACTACTTTACAAATAGACTTTTGAATCATAGATCATTTGAGAATAAGGAACTGTTTATGATAGGAATACCTTCCATCAGCTGGTGTGAGAACCGCACAGAAGGGACCTATATTCCTCCACACATGTGTGGTGAGCCCAGCTAGTCTGGGTTTGATCAAAGATTATTGCTGAGTGGGCCTGGAAAGTGCGGGAATTAAAACCAAAGTAGAGGCTGAAGACAAGTCAGGGCAGAGCTGGAAGGATGGATCTGCAGAGGGTTTAGTAGTAGCAAAGGTTTTCCATCTCCCAGGTAAAAGTGTGATTCCAGGCAGATCAAGTGAGGAAAAACTGAGGTGGAAAGTAGGGTAGGAGTAGAGGAAGCTGAAGGCAAAAAGGCCAAGACAAAAGCAGAAAGTAGAATTGAGAACCAGTTGAACTGGGAAGGTAGAATTCTACAAGGAAGTCAGAGACGCCCTTCAAACCCATCAGTGATCTCTCCTAGATATTACAAGGAAATTTTTAGAATCAAGACTTAAATCAGTTCATATGTGAGTCTAACACATTTGCTAAGCACCTGACATGCGTTAGCGTGATCAGAGGCTGGCAAAGGGAGTTTCTGCCTTCATCAGATTTACAACTTAGTGTAATTCCAGCCAGCCACAAAAATGAGCCAAAGAAGCCTAGGCTATAATGGTGTGTTGTATAGAAACTGCTCATAGGAGATTATTGTTTGCCTTATTTCATCCTTAATTTTATATATTTGTCACCTTGATTGTATTATAAGATTTATGAGAGTAGATAACATGAAACACATATGCTTGGTATTGTATTACCATTGGAGAAAGCTTATTGTAATAACCATATCTTGGTTGGCTGATTAAAATAAGTGGGACTGATGTAACTACTTAATTAAACTAATATATAACTACTTAATTTTTTTGCTTAAGAAAATTATTAATGTTCCATACTGTAAGAAAACCCCTGGTCAACGGAATATAAATGTGAATTTTTTTATTGTTATAGTGTAATTCAATAATGTTTGGCTCTCTCATTGCAAGGGGAGCAGGTGGCCACTATATACATACAGATTGCAGTTCAAATGCCCAGGGTACCACTCACTCCCACATGCATCCACCCCTCAAAGGCCTTGTCCTGCCTTCTGCCACTGTGCATCAGTGCTTGAATGGACTGCTGTGGTCTGAGTGTGCTCCCTAAAGCTTTTGTTGGAGTCTTAATCCCTAATGCTGATAGTGGGGCCTAATGAGAGGTCATTAGATCACAAGGATCGCACCACATGAATGGATTAGTGCCAATTACCAAAGAACTTGAAGCTTCAGGTTTGATCTCTTTCCCTCCCTTTTCCCTTCTACTGTTGGATGACACAGCAGGAAGGCCCTCATCAGATGGTAGCCTCTTAATCTTGGAATTCCTAGCCTCCAGGATCATGCCAACAAATTTCTGTACATTATAAATGTCCCAGATTCAGGGATTCTGTGCTAGTAGCAAAACCAGATTAAGAAACTTTTCTCTCACATGTCCATTCTATGCTCTGTGTGCATCTGCAACATCATGTTAAAAGCTTATCCCAGACACTGACCATGATAGAAAGCTTTGCTTTCACCCTGACTTTGTGTCTTCTGTTGCTGTAGACCCAGACCATGTCCTTTGGTCTAAGTGTCTGTGATAACAGCAATAGTGCTGCATTGCCAGGGACTCAAGTGGTTGCCTTTTGACTTTGCTCCAGCTGTTGCAGCAAAATAACAGTGACTCTGTGGCTTTAACAACAGAAATGTATTCTCCATAGTTTTGAGGGTTGACACATCAAGATCAAGGTGAGGTCATTCTTTGGCAGATGGCCATCTTCTTGCTGTGTCCTCACATGGTGGTGGAAAGAGAGAAGCAGGAAAGGAAAGAGGACACTTTTCTGTTTCTCAGTAAGGACACAAATCCCATCAGGAGGACACAAATCCCATCCTTCCACCTTCATAACCCAAATAACTCCCCAAAACCACACATTCTAATGCCAGCACATCAGGGGTTAGGGTTTCAACATGGGGGGGGGGGCTCGTGTAGCACATTTTTAGGCTCACCTTGAAAAAACAACTTAGTATGACCTGTGTTTTCTAGGCTGTGACAGGCGATGAGATAGCAGGAGGCTCTCAGGAAAAGTAGCCACAAATGTTCCTGTGCCCATCCCCATGGCCCTGGTTAAAATCCAGCTGCCTTTTTGGTTTCTCCCTACATTTGTGGAGGAGGGAATTTTGTACATCTCAGGAAGCTTTCTCAGTCTTTACATCTTCATTGGTTTTGTGCTACTATTATACCATACTACAAACTAGGTAATTTATAAACAATAGGAGTTCATTTGGCTCACAGTTCTGGAAGCTGAGATGTCCAAGATGAGAGGAATGCATCTGGGAAGTGTCATCCCCTTAAGAAGGGCAGGGTGGGGGAAGAGAGAGCCAGTTCACCAAGCAGGAAATGGCTTTATCACATACCTACTCCAGGGATAATGGTATCAGCCACCCATGAGGACAAAGCCTTGGTTTTCTAGGCCCCACCTCTCAGTGATGTTATTTTGGGGATGATGTTTCCAACACAGGAACTCGGGGACACATTAAAACCACAGAACCCCATTTCTGATGCTCAAGGTCCCCCCAGAATACAGTCTATCCTACTGCATGCTACTGAACTATCTCCAGTAGAGCTGATCTTTCTGATATGACTCTATGGGTCTCCACTCATGATGTGCATGCTTTAAAAAATATAACAACAACCACAAGGAAACATGGGTATGATCTCTATCTCAGGGACTTCTACTCTTTGACACTTTTCCCCCATTGGATCCAGGCTTATGTCCATGAGAGAAATAATTGGGTGAAAAGCAATGGCCTACACTGAATGCTACTACAGCATCAGGGTGATCTGTGGACCAAATCCGCATCCCCAGTTCCGCCCCTTAATAGCATATTTCTTAGGAGATTTTTCTGTTCTCAACTCATTGACCCCTAGCAGAGTTGTCCAGACCTGTCTGAGTTTCCAGTGAGGCAGACACTAAGTGAAAAGAATTTCTTTTCTCCAAATTTTAAAAGGCAGGCAGTTTTCATAGATAAACCTAGATGTTTTCAGGATGTTTGCCTGATATTTATAACTACATAAGTAACAGTAAGAACACATAGTTAATTGTTCTATTAATTATTCATCTATTATTACATCTGCAAGGATGCATAATCAATGATGGCATTCATTCTGCTACTTAGAGGTGGAATGTATGCATCTTTTCTTCAATATAGGAAATTATTTTTTCCTTCCTTCCTTCCCTCCTTTCTTTTTGTAGTATGCTACTATACCCACAACTTTCTCACTGAGCTACATTCCTGCCCTTTTTAATTTATTTTAAATTATGAGACAGGGTCTCATTAAATCATTCTTTCCCAGGCTAAGCTCAAACTTGTGATCTTCTTGCCTCAGCCTCTCAGAATGAGATTATAGGCATACACCACATCTAGTTAATATAGGAAATTCTTAATGTATAAATAGTAAGAGAGAAAAAGAATGAATTTTATTGAGCATATATTATGTGCCAGGCCCAATCCTAAGCCTTTGACACTGATTAGTTCATTTGTTCATAACAAAAATGCTATGAAGTGTTTCTAGTCCCATTTACAGTTGAGAAGATTGCAATTTATTTTAACAGGCTAAGCATCTTGCCCAAGGTCATAGGAGTAGTAAGTGCAAAGCTAGGACTAGACCTCAGGTTGTTTGGCCACAGTACAGGGCTCTAGACCACATCCCTCTGAATTGTACCTAATTTTTGTTGAAAGTTTCTTGTTGAGGAAGAAAACTGAGCAGTAAGATGATGGAATCTGTTTTTCACTTTGCAAGAGCACCTCATCTTCATTTTAAGCAAAGGAAGAAGGATTTCTGTTCATTAAACACATTGCTTTAAGACCATAGTTCATGTAACCATTTGATAAGCTGCATATAAATTTAACTTAATAGCCAAAGGATGATCATCTACACAGTAATTTCAGTGGACTTTTGTGTTTTCTGAGATTTAATGAGCCAAAATTACATTCTTTTATTTGAGTCAGATATCCTATTTATAGTAAAACATTCCTAGGGAAGATACAAATACTGTTTTATCTTTTTTATTAAGTTTATTGGTACATTTTAGGTATACAGTACAGTTACATTCATCATTGGGATCTTGTACCTTTACATGACAGGTCTTGGCTCTTATTTTTTCCCATTCCCAGCCCTCCCTTCACCCACTCCACCCTTCCCTGTTTACAAAGACTTTGTTTCCATTTTTTCCTTTTCTCATATTTTTTCTTTTCCCTTTTTACCTTTCCCTATTCCTCCCTCTTTCCCTACTCTTTTAGATGTTTTCTTCCTATTATACAACATCAGTTATACCTTTACACTTTTAGTTTTTCACACCAGAGAAACTATTCGGTATTTACACATATGTGCCTTATTAATTTCACTTAAGAGTATGGCCTCAGTGTGCATCCACTTAGCTATAAATATCTCTAGTTTTCTGATTCTTTATGGCTGAGTAGGACTCCATTTTATATATATAACATATATAAGCCACATCATCTTTATCCTGTTTCCAGTTGATGGGTAATTGAACTGTTTCCAAGTTTTAGCTATTACAAACTGTGCCGCTATAAACATAGGTAAGCATATATCGCTGTAGTATAATTATTTTAATTCTTTTGAGAAGATACCCAGCAGAGAAATAAATAGGTCAAATGGGCCTTCTAATCCTAGTTGCTTGAGGTATCTCAATGTTGATTTCCACAGTGGTTGCACCAGTCTGCACTCCCATCAACAATGGAGAAGGGTTCCTTTCTCCCCCACAACCCCACCAGCATTTGTGGCTGGTTGATTTCTTGATAGCAACCAATCTTTCTGGGGTGAGATGGAATCTCAGTGTTGTTTTCATCTGCATCTCTCAAATGACCAGAGATGTGGAATATTTTTTCATATGTTTTATTTGCTGCTTTTACTTCTTTGTCTGAGAAATGTCTGTTCATTTAAGATGCCCATTTTTAAATTTCCCATCTACAGTGTGGGAAAAATTTTTACCAGCTGTTCCTCAGACAAAGGTCTACACTATCTAGAATATATAAAGAACTAAAAAACAAACAAAAAAAACAAAACACCCAAATATAAAGACCCAATTCATTTTATCTTAATCTTGATTGTTATTATGGTTTAATCCCATATGACAACAGACACCACACCAAGGTACTAGCTTAAGCTGGTAGCAGTGTCTCGGTACGGAAGCTTAGTTTGCTTAGATATTTTCTGTAACATGTGCAATTGATCAGCTCCTTATCCTGATCATACATGGAGAGAATGCTTCAATCTGAAGATCTCGGAATAGAAATGAATCCCCTTTGTGTTATTTTTATATCTCTTGATATCTTTGGATGCTTTAAAAATTACCCTATGCAAACTGAAGACAAGCTAGTGCTTTTCATTCAAGTATCTGTAACACTACATTTTCCCAAAAACAACATTATATTTCCTATTCCAAAGGAAGCAAAATAGTGTGTGTGTGTGTGTGTGTGTGTGTGTGGTGGAAAAGACAGGAGAAAGGCAGTTTTTAGATCCTTAGTTAAAGTTCCAGGGGAGAAGAGTTGGATGCACTAGGTCAGCCGTGGAAACCAACAGTGGACCCCAACTGGAGTCAATCACTGCAAATGTCAAATGAATCTCAGGATGAGGAAGTTCTTACCTATAAACAGCTGCAGCTGCGTTCCAGAGACTTGTAATGCATAGTGTGCCAAATTTAATTGTTTATGTATTTTAACTTACAATGGGCATGTTGTCACTTCAAGCAACTATATGGGATTCGGATTCCCGTTTGATACAGTGTGCAAAACCATGCTTCTCCCTCTGCTCTTGTTTCAGGCAACAAGAGCAGCCATCACTCAGCACTGCACTGACCTCGGGAATCTGCTGGGCAAGGAAAATGATGTGGCTCTCATCATCGACGGCCACACCCTGAAGTACGCGCTGTCCTTCGAGGTCCGCAGGAGCTTCCTGGACTTGGCGCTGTCCTGTAAAGCGGTCATTTGCTGCAGGTGAGATGGCGCGGGCTGTGCGGATGTCTGTGCTGTCACAACTGTGGCCCATGCTTCTGTGAAAGAGATTGATGCATGATAATTCTTGGCTTCAAGTTTTGTATTTTGAAAAGAAGCTTCTTAACAAAAATAGCAATTTATTTTGCCTGGTGCTTCACAGATTTTGCAGAAGGCACTTTGTGCCTTTTACATCTTTATTTTGTTTGTCCTCTTCTAAGAGACAAAGGAAATTGGAGGCAGGGCTTCCTGCAGTATTCACAATGGGGAGTAGATTGAAAACAGCCTCAAGCTAAAGTGAAAAGGTACCAGGGTACCTATGTGGTAATGTGTCCTGGGTGTCTGAGCTCAGCTTCCAAGACTTGGTGTCTCTGATGCTTTTTTCCTGATGGCTCATGGGTGTTTCTTTTCCATCAAAGAGGAGCTTTGATTGGGTCTCAGTTTTTGGGTTACGTTCCAAGCGGTATTATCTATTGGTTCTTCATGAAGTCTGAGAACTTTTTTTTTTTTAGGGCATTGTTACATTCTATTGTTTCTATTGATTACTGGCTCCAGTTCTGATACAGATTTGAAAGTCAGACCAAATTATAAAGACAGTTAGTTACTACAAAGATGAGTGGCCACTAAAGACCAAGAACATACACATAGCAAGGTAGAAAGAGTGGTGGGAAAATTCTTTTTTTTTTTCCTTCATATTTTTCCCTGAGTGGTGACTATGATGTGAAGCTTCTGAGTGGGTGGAAACTTGGTTTTTATGAATTCCTCAGCAATGAAGTTTGTCATTGTTCCATCTCAGGGCCACCAGTCATGGTAAGCAGTCACTCCTCCTCACCAACCACCATGTTGGTCAAGGAGCTTCCCTCCTTATTGGTGGACAGAAGTGAACAGCAGCACCAGAAACAAGAAAGAATGTAGGAAAGTCTCATGAACTGCAATTCAAAGCAAACACAGTAAAACTTCAGAAAGTTTTTCAAAGGGGAATTAAAATGTATCCATTTGTATTCTCAAGAGAAAGCCAAGAATGCTCAGGCTTTAAGGGAACTTGCTTTTTTCTCTCCAGGTGTTTAATACTAAAGAAAAATATCTTTTCCCCCTTCTTGCTTTGGCTGCTTTCTTGGTGTTTTGTGTGTCACACAAGTCTCTGTGCTTAAGGACATTGCAAGTAGAAGTTCAAACTGCAATTGTCACAAAAAGAGGAAATTTAAAATTAAATACTGTGTCTACAAAATAGAAGCAGTAAGTGAAAACACAAATTTAGGATGGTACACTACTTTCCTGCTCTCAGAAATGTTTCTTGGCTAATTTCATACTTAAGATGAAAAAAAATCAACATGTACTTAAAAAAAGAAGAAAAGCTGTCATATACTTTATATCTACTTACTGCTCATTGAGTATTTAAATTTAAGCTAAATTTAATATGTGGCTTTGGCCTTATCACTTTTCACACTCAAAATGTAACTGTTACCCCTTTCTCTAATAACAGAAGGAAAAATACTTTAAGGAAAATAATTTTTCTGTGAAGTAATTATATATTTTCATATCAACACTGATTCTTGGATCAGTAAATGTTGTATAAAAATTGATAAATATCTTTAAACTAAAGCAGTATTTTAGGCAGTAAAAAGGGGAACAGTGTAAAAGGTTATTAAGTGTTTTGCTGAAATGAAGATCAAATAGTTTTCCTAATCATATATTACTATACTCATATATTTTCCATGTAGTTAGAATCCTAGAATGACCATAATATAGTCAAAAAATAGTTACCAGTTAGTATTCACCTACAGTTTACTGTTATAGGTGGCAGAGATTTTGACACAGTATTTCTTAAAATGTTAACTGGTCAATCCAAGATTTTGATTATGGTCTTGATGTTTGCATTGTACATTGTTAGATATCATGAGAGAATAGAGAGAAAAGATGTGGTCTTTGCAAGTAAATGCAAATAATGAATAACAGAGTACGTTAGAGTACGGCCCTTCTCAGCATTTCATGTAGGTTTGGGTTCTTCCTAGGAATGAGGTCCTCAGTGAGGCCGATGTACCTGACCTTTCCTCTTGCCATATGCAGTATCCTCTTTCAGTTCCTTTTATTATATGCAACTGATGGTTCCTCTCTTGAGGGGTTCTCTTCTGGTGGACATCCCTATTGAACCATGTTCTTTACAGGCTTTGACAGCTTCTGATATGTTGTTTCCACAAGGTTTTACTTTTGAGCTCATCATGTTCCCACTTCATGTCTTCTCTTTGCATGTATGCTATCTGTTCTTACAGCTTTGTTCATCTTATACATTAGTGATTCTCAATACCAGCTTGACAAAGAATCATATAGAGAGCTTCTCAACAAATATTTCTCCCAAAAAATTAAACATAAGGTACCATATGTCCAACAATTCCATTCCTAGGTATATACTTGAAAGAATTAAAAACAAATATTAAATATAATGTTTGGACATGCATATTCATAAGAACATTGCTCACAAAAGCAAAAGATAGAAACAACCCAAAACTCCATCATTTCATAAATGACTAAACAAAATGTGGCATATCCATAGAATGGAATAGTATTAATTCATAGAAAGAAGGGAAATAATGATACATACTACAGTGTTGATGAATCTAGAAAGCCTATGTAGTGAAAGAAACTAGTCACACAAAAAGGCCACATTTTGTATGGTTTGATTTATACGAAATATTCCTAACAGACAAGTTCATACAGCCAGAGAGCAGGGGTCAGGAATGAGCCACGATTGCTTAATGGGTATAGGATTTTCCTTTGAGGATGATGAAATGATGCAGAACTGGGTGTAGGAGATGGTTGTGCAGCATTGTGATGGTACCAAATGACACTGAATTTTTCACTTTAAGTGATTAGTTTTATGTTATGTGAACTTTACTTTAAAAATGCATAAAAGAATTCAAGTATTTAAATAAACTTTTGTTGAATTTTTTAAAATATTTGAACAAAATGTATTGGCCAGATGAAAATAAATAAAAGATTGATTCCCAGGCCCTTTCCTGGAACAATTAAATTGGGACTCTAGGAATCTTGGAAGCACAGTTGCTTCTGATGAATAGATAGGATTGGGAACAACGACTTATCCAATTGGCTTCCACTGTGGCACTTCAGTTGAGCTCCAGATCCATAAGTCCATGTGGGTCCAAGACTTTTGCACCCACATTCATTGGTACCTTAAATTCAAAATGTATCTGCAGAATTTATCATGGTCCAATGCCTGAATCTCTCCTTCGGTGCATTCACTGGTCTTGGGAAGTCATTGTCCTGTGGACAGCTCTACTGTCCTCTGAGTTGTCAGAATCTTTTGATGGCAGCAATTGGCATGACTATAGGAAAGGGAACTTAGGAGACTAAACCGCATAAGCAATTTATCAAATCGACTACAAAACTTCCAGGCTTTTCATTTGTTGATCCTTGACAAGCATCATCTCTGTTTTTATGTAAGAAGAAGTAAAGGTTTCAAAAAAATTATGTTGTCTTGCCCTTGACCATGTTATCAGCTAGTAATGGAAGAGTCAGTATTTTATCCTAGATCTCATAATGTCAGGGCCCACGCTCACCTAGTTGTCTGTGTCAGCTAATCCAGTCTTGCTAATGCCTACAGTTCACATGAAATTTTTTGCTTCTACCCTATTTTTTAGACTGTAGGATATGGTTAGGCCTTTTCAGCATTAAATCTTAGAGGATTTGTTAGTCTCCGAGCGGGATAAAAGTCATGTAGAAAATATGTAAACCATTTTCACTATGTACAAGAAAGAGTTCTCTGTTTTTTCTTGCCCTTTTTCTCGTTTTTCCTTTTTCTTTGAAGCTCTTTATTTTTGTGAAAATGGAGATAAATTTTGTAACACAGACTATGGGGGCAGGGGTTGACCTCTTGAGAACATTCAGGAATCTTAAGTGACTGCGTCTCGTAAGGAAGAGAGTCATGAAAGAATCATCAGGGTCCCCCATGTGAGTAAGTTAGCAATGGCCCCTCCACATTCCCTGCACATCCAGATGATGCTGGTGGCCCCAAGTGCTGCTTTGTTAGTGCATATGATTTACGGCTTTGCCTCCCAGGGCAGAAGATGGAGTAGAAGTAAAACACCACAGCAAGGACTTCCACTGGATGTGCAAATTAAGGGTTGAAGAAGGCATCATTTATTTTCCCTGATGTGTTTAGATTTGTGTCTCTCAAGGTAGATTCAAAGATAAACATGGAAAAACCTGTAATACCATGAAAGTAAAGACATAGAGAAAAAAAGGCAGTGGGCTTAGTGGATCCTTTAAACAAGCTTCTGACTTTATACTCCTAACTCTAGGAATGATTTATTTTTCTTATAAAAAAATTAGAAAATACAGATAATAAGAAAGAAAATGACATTCACAATGCTACCAACTCATGATTCGCTTTGAGAACTGATGCTAAAATGTAGATATTTCTGTGAAAATATATTTTTATTGAAAGAGATGTCATGCTGTTTACAATATGCAAATCAAGAGATTATAACAGTTTCTGTCAAATACTACATAAAATTTTTTGTAAAGCTGTTCTATTGCAGAAAAAAATAATTAGTTTAAACCATTTCTGGTTGCTTGCTGGATATTCAAATTGATAATTTTAAAAATATGAATAGTACTGTGAAGTCTTCTGTAGCTAAACCTTTATAAAGACACTTGATTTCCAACAAATAGTAAGGAATTTAAGGGTAAGCAACAAAGAAATATGCAGTGGGTTTGTACCCTTCGCTTGAGATGAGATGGTGAAGGTATTTGACTTAGAGTGAGAGAAAGTAGTGTAGCCACTTTGTCCCAGCTGGGACAAACCTGTATCCCTCCATTTAGTACTCTGAACGTAGTTTTGGCTGGTTAGCCTCACCAAGAGGGAACAGTTGAGAGGTTATTTGATAACATCAGATAGATGGATGGATAGATAGGTAGGTAGGTAGATGATAGATAGATAGATAGATAAACAGAAAAATGAGATGTGATAAAAATAAATTTAAAGTTTTCTGCAATAAAAAATGACATATTACCATGAAGTCTTCCCAAAATTCTCCCCATCGCTTTGAACATACTTATCCCATTATTCATGCTACTTTCTGAAGTGGTTTTCTGGAAGTTCTCTTTCATGAGTATCCTTTTGAGGTATCATCAGAAATAAGGTGAATGTTGCTGCTGAGTGCCATTCAACAGAATGAAAGAGTCTCAAGAACATTATGGTGGCACATCCTCATCTACCTTATTAACCAGTTCAGGCACCATGAGACTTCTGGCTCTTCCTCAAGTCAGAATGACCATGCAAGGTAAATGTTCTGAGAATACTGAAGAAACTAGGGCTGATGCAACAGTGGACTAAAGATAATCATGAAACAACACACCCTGAACTACTTCAGACCATGGCAAGAACAGGATAAGTATGTTTGACGTGAGGGGAATTAATGGTATTGTATCTTTATTATAATATGGTTTAAATTTTTTTATTAAGTTTATTGGTACATTTTAATGAACAATATGATGACATTCATCATTGGGAATTTGTACCTTTACATGACAGATCTTCATTCTTATTTTTTCCCCATTCCCCTGTCCTTCCTTCAACCCCCTGAACCCCTCCCTATTTACAGTGACTTTGTTTCTATTTTTTTCCTTTTTTCATTTACCTTCTTTCTTTTCCCTACTCCCACTTCCTCCTCCCCTTTTGTTCCTGTTTCACATTGTCTGTTATACATTTTGATTCTTATTTACACTTTCAGTTTCTCACACCACCAAAACTATTCAGTATTTACACATTTGTCCTATCTATTTCACTTAAGAGTATGGCCTCAATGTGCAGCCTTTTACCTATAAACATCTATAGTTTATAATTCTTTATGGCTGAGTAGTACTCCATTTTGTATTTTTAAAAAATGCCTTCTTTATCCAGTCACCAGATGATGGGCATTTGTGCTATTTTCAAGATTTAGCTATTTTGAACTGTGCTGCTATAAATATGGGTGCAAATATATAGCTGTGGCATGATACTTTTAAATCTTTTGGGAAGATATCTAGAAGGGGAATACCTGAGTCAATTGGAACCTCAATCCTGATTCTTTGAATCCCCACACTAATTTACACAGTGGTTGCATCAGTCTAACTCCCACCAATAGTGGAGAAGGACTCCTTTTTCCTCATGCCCCCCACCAGCATTTGTGATTGATTTCTTGATAGTAGTCATTCTTTCTGGAGTTAGATGGAATTTCAGTGTTGTTTTCATCTGCATCTCTTAAATGACCTTGACAATGAACATTTTTTCACGTGTTTATTTGCTGATTTTACTCTTCATCTGAGAAATAGCTACTCGTTGTAGGTATCCATTTTTGGATTGGCCTTTAAATTTGGGAAGTCTGATTTTTTTAAAGTTCTTTATATATTCTAGATAGTAGTCAATTGTCTGAGGAACAGCTGGTGAAAGTTTTTCCCACATTGAAGGTTGATTCTTCGCTCTGTTGGTGGTTTCTCTGTCTGTGCAGAAGCTTTTTAATAAGATGAGATCCCAGTTGTTGATTCTTTGTGCTTGTAACTGTGTGACAGAGGTTTTGTTTAAAGTCTTTTCCTACTCCAGTGTCTTCAAGAGTTCTACCTAACCTATCTTCCAGTAGTTTTAGTGTTTCTATTTTAATATTTAGGTCTTTGATCCATTTTAATTTTAGTTTAGTGCATGGTGAAACATATGGGTCTAATTTTAACTTGGGCAAGTTGAGACCCAGTTTTTCCAGCACAGTTTATTAAAAAGGCCATCTTTCCTCCAGTGAGGGTGTTTAGCTCCTTTGTCAAGAATGATGTGACTTAGTATTTCTGGAGTTGTTTCTGCAGAAAATCTGTTCCACTAATCCTTGGGTCTTTTCCTTTGCCAATACCATGCTGTTTTTTTATCACAATAACTTTGTAGTATAGTTTCAAGTTGGGGATTCTGATACCCACTGCCTTGTCTTTGTTGCCTGGAATTGCTTTGGCTATTCTGGATCTCTTTTGCTTCCAAATTAATTTTTGGATTGTTTTCTCTAGTTCTGTGAAACATGCTGTAGGGATTTCAATTGAAATTGCACTGAAACTATATTAGCAGTTTTGGAAGTATGGCCATTTTCACTATATTGGTTCTTCCTACCCAGGAACAAGGGATGTCTTTCCATTTTTCTGATATCCTCTTTGATCTCTTTTTTCAGAGTACTGTAGTTTTCAAACTAGAGGTCTTTTACTTCTTTTGTTAGATTGATTCCTAGACATTTCATTTTTGGATGCTATTGTGAAAGGAATTATTTTCCTGGTTTTTCTCTCAGTGAGACTGTTGTTTGTGTACAAGAAGGCTATTGATTTTTGAGTGTTGAACTTCTATCCAGCTACTCCACTGAATCTGGATATTAAGTCTAGGAGTCTTTTGGTGGAGTTTTTGGGGTCTTCTATATAGAGTATCATGTCATCTGCAAATAATGACTGTTTAACTTATTCCTTTTCTATATATTCCTCTTATTTCTCTTATCTAATTGCTGTTAATATTTCCAGGACTATATTGAACAGGAGTGATGATACTGGACATCCTTGTCTTGTTTTTCATTTTAGTGTGAAGGATTTCAGTTCTTGACCATTTAGCATGATGTAGGATGCCCAACATTTTTTTTTTTTTTGATACCGGGAATCGAACTCGGGCCCTTGTGCTTGTGGCAGGTGGCAGAACCACTAAGCCAAATCCCCGGCCCTACCCAGCATTTTAACATAGCTCTTCCTTGCCACAGCTGATACAGTCCTCTTGCCATGTTATGGACTCAAGCCTGTCACTTGCTACAAAGCTCTGTACATCTGCCAACTGACCCATGGCCCAGTTCATGTAGCAATGAACTGGTTCTTCCACTTTGGTCTCTTCCCCAGCCTGCCTGTTCCCATTAATGAGACACGATGGATAATAAGAAATCAAGACTATAGGCATTTTGTGTGTGGTATAGTTCAGCCTGCAAAGTGCACACAGAATTATTTTAAAACAGTTCAGACACAGTAATTAAAATTGCACCACCACTTATGTTTTGGTTGGCCTCCATATTGGTAGGGATCCAATTGTACACTTGCAAAAATAAAACTTTTCTTTAGTTTCTTTCATGATGTGGCTTCTCAGCATTGTGCATGTTTAATTACAAGCTAGCTTGCTACAGTGACATTTTATTCCAGGGAGCGTTATTAACTTGTCGAAGTTGTAAGCCTATTCTTGGGCTGTTTGTGTTACGGTTTAGCATATGTTTGCATACTTGTTAATTAAATGCAATTAAGGCAGAGTTCATTTTTAGGCAGATTGTATTTTTCCATTTAGCTCTAAAGAATGCTATTATTTGAATGATTAAGGTAATTTTCTTTGGTCCCCTCTGGCTTTCTTACTACTCTTCTAAGATGAGTGTATTCAGATATCATGGCTTTTTGGCATTGTCCTGAATAAAAACAATTTATAAAATCTGAAAATTTTGAAATTATTTTTCTACCATAGATTTTCCAGTATTTCTCTGCAATGGCAATTAATGTACACTTTTTTAGTGTATATATATATGTGTGTGTGTGTGTGTGTGTGTGTGT
>NW_022900950.1:29452538-29460891 GCF_012274545.1 Fukomys damarensis
TTGAGCTATTGTAGGAACCAGATTATGTTGAGAATTGGAGTTTTAATCAAACATGGGCAAAGAAAATAATTTCTAACTCATTATAGAAACAATTATCTTAAAAATAAACATTTTATTAAACATAAAAATTCAAAGCCTATTTTGATGATGTTTAGAAATAAAGATATGTTTTTATCTTAAATAACTCTTGCAACAAATAGTTTGTATCAATCGCCCTATGAGTTCAACTTTGACTTTTATAGATTTCTGACATTCTGATTCTCTCCATGTAAAAGTTATGGTTTTTCTGTTTTGGGTTTTTTTTGTTTGTTTGTTTGTTTGTTTCATTTCACTTTGTTTTGTTTTATAATGCTGGCAGTTAAACTCAGGGTCTTGTGTTTAATAGGCAAGCACCCTACCACTGCTGAGCAGCCCAAGTGAAAAGAGATATCTACTGCTCAGCAGATTTTCTAACAGAAGAACTCCCTATATTCTCAATCTTACACTACACATTGTCCACAGTTTTATCAAATAACTTAGATCTTTCCTCACCAAATTATTTTATCTTTTCAGGATATAAGCAACAAAGCTGACAGGTAACTTTTTCTTTTCTATTTATCTTCTGAGTTATGTATGGGGATGTAATTCAGTGGCACAGTTCTACATGAATATTATTATAGGGCTTGATCTACAATATGTACCATGTATTTGGGAACACAAAGCTTAGGAAAATTGAGGAGAGGTTATAAGATTGTTATATCACTTTTTTCTGAATGATTTTGAAGTGTGATTTATGTGGCAGAAATTCCCTTCAGTCGCTTGCCACGCTAATGACAAGTGGCTCAGTTGCATATTAGACAATGGAAGTGACAGAGACCTTTCCTTTTTTAGAAAAATTTGAGAATTGTGGTAGAAGTATCTTTATGAGCTCCCATCCATCTTCTCTGCTTTTCAACACAGTGGGGCCCATGTGAGATAGCAGAAGAGCTCATAGACATGTCACTTTTCAAGTTTGCTCCTGTGTTTTTTCTGCCAGTTTTCATGAATGATTAATTCATTGGTGCATGTCATTCTTGACAACACTGCTTGCCAAATGAAACAGGGTGATATGAGGCCAGACTGTGGTCCAGAACTCTGAAGCAGAAGCTCATAATATTTGGCATCTACTAGAAAAGCAAACTAGGGGGAAAAAAAGTCAAGAATAGAGCCTAATTAAACATGTGGAATATGTCATGAATATTTATGCCTCCCAAGTCTTGCCTTGTGATGGTATTTGTACTTCTCTTTCCTATGAAGTAGTTCAGAATGTGTTTCATTAATACAAGAAAGTGTCATGTTCACTTTCATTAGGAAAAAAATCCCCTTCGCCTGACACCCCAACACCCTTCTGATTGAGAGGATGCAAAATTGTTCTTCCATTAATTGGTCCCAAAGAAAATTATGTTTTTCATTTTCCCGACTGTACATCTGACACCTCCCCTCATTTATCACCTTGTGAATTATCGATGCTTTTCCTTTCTGGATTTTGACAGTCAGATTCCTCCTGTGACTCTGAAAACCATATTATACACTGCTTCCTGGAAGCGCTGACATCCGGTTTGAATAGCATGCCTAGTTAGTGATGTGTAGCCGGGTCAGCTGGACACAGACCCCATGCTTCTTCTTTTTAAAGCCTCTCTGATTCATTTTCTTGTTTAACTTTGGAGAAGAAACAAATGACAAGAGAAACATCTAAGTCTCTTGTTTCCCAGAATTCTTGATGCTCTGATTTTGTCCCATTGAAAGCCACAAGTGAATTGATGGAGCTAACTGAAGTCGGTGATTTCTAAATTTTATTACCTTTGTCAACTGCAGAACTCTGCAGGGTCAGCAGAGACTGAGAGTGTCTGCTGAATGATTTGATTTCTGTTGTTTCTTGTTAATCAGTTGACTGAGCTGTGTCCCAGGGCTGAATCTCTCCAGTGGTTTTGTTTCTGACAGGTCTGCAAATGAGAGGGAGCCAGCCAGCCAGCCAGCCAGCCAGACACCCACCCACCCTCCAATCCAGTCAAATTCTTGACACCTAGATCATCAGAGAAAAACAGAGCAAACACTTTTTTCTTTTTCTAAGCAAGTATTCATAGCGATGTCTTTCACCACATGGATACACCAATCATTAAACACCAAAGTAAATACACCAGCTCGAAGATAATCCTTTCACAAATATACAAGCTCCAAGTTAAAACTATTTGCCGATCATTTGTGCATTTTTCCTAACTTTTATTTGTTTTAATGGATGGTTGTTGTTTGAAGATATTAGCACTTGAGAAATTAAAAGTTCTATGTTATCACAGTATTTTTCCTTTTTACAGATACTTGAACCTTAAGTTCTTATTTTCTCCTTATAAAATCATGATGAATATATATTTAAGTTTTTTTCCTCCCAGAACAGAAAAGGATATTAAGGGACTGAAATTTTCTATGTAGAAACATGTACAGAGCATGTGAGTATACATTTATATTCAATTTTTTTCTAACCATGGGGCTTCACGTCAAGGTATGAATTTGAAATTATCAAACGTGGGAGCAAACAAATTTAAGATTAATGCAGAAGAGGATGAAACATTTTTAGTGTTGTTTTTTTTTTTTAAGTTTTTTGAGACAGGGTCTTACTATGTAGTTGAGCCTGACATGGAACTCACTGTGTAGCCCAGGCTGGTCTCTAACTCACAGTGATCCTCCTGCCTCAGCCTCCCAAGTTCTGGGATTACAGGCCTGAGCCACCACGCCTGGCACAATGAAACATTTTTAAAAGGGGTAAAGTAAAGGGTGAATTGTATTTATTTTTCCCTTTTAATTGACACACAATATTTTACATCTTTATGCAGAATGGTTCAATAATCTGATACATGTCTATACAGGACTATGTAAAAATAAGTCAAATAATGATCATGTCTACCTTATCATTTCTATGCCTTAAAAACATACTGACACTTCTTTTCTAGGTACTTTGAAAAGTGTCATAAGTTGTTTAGGCTATAGTCACCCTACTGTGCCATAGAAAGCAAGGGCAAGGGGAGTGCTCAGTGGTACAGCTTTTGCCGTCATGCATTAGGCCCTGGGTTCGATCCCTAGCACTGCTAATAAGAACAACAATAATAAATAAAAATAGAATGCCTGAACTAATTCCTCCTATCTAATTATATTTTGGCAACCTTTATCAAGCTTCCTTTTTTTTTTTTTTGGTACCAGGGACTGAACTCGGGTCCCTGCGCTTGCAAGGCAGGCCACCGAACTGTTGAGCTAAATCCCGGCCCTTATCAAACTTTCTTTACCCCTGTCTCACCCATCCTAGTCTTTAGTGATCACTATTCTACTCTCTTCTTCTTTGGGATTGACGTTTTCAGTTACCACAGATGAGAGAGAACATATGCATTTGTCTTTCTCTGCTAGGTCATTTTATTTAACATGATGCCCTTCATTTCCATCCACATTGCTGCAGATGCTAGGATTTCAGCCTTTTTCATGGATGCCCAATATTCCATCATGTATGTATGCCGTATTTTCTTTATCCATTAATCCCTCAACAGGATCTTTGGTTGGTTCCATATCTTGGCTGCTGTGAATAGTGCTGCAATAAATAAAGGCATGCAGATATCTCTTTGATATGATTTCATTTCCTTTGGATATATACTGAGAAATGACATTGCTGTAGCCTATAATAAATTATGGATTCCATGCCTTCCTTAGTGGCTGCTCTACTTCATACTTCTCTCAACAGTGTTTGAGAGTTTCTCTTTCTCCAAATCCTCATTTGTTATACTCTTTTGGGTACATGTTTGCAAAATATAAAAATTACATGCATTTGAGGGAATTGATGAAGTTAATTCTTCTTCATTATTTCCACGAATCTGGTCACAAACCAAATCTTAATGATTGGCTAAGTGGTTGGAGCTAAGAAGACTGGTTCTGGGTTGGGCTGAGAATCAGCATAAAATGGCCCTGCTGGAGGGGGTCCTGGTGGAGGAATTGCTTCAGAATTTTGAGGTGCTGCATAACCATCAGCAGCTGCCAGGTGCTTAGTGGGGTGCAGATGGAATCAGCTGAGTCTATATTCTCCCAGATGCATGCAGTCTACCCATTTGTTTGAAGCTATGGAACATACTTCCACATTTATTTACTTTATGCCTAGCCCTTATGAAATCCCCATTTGGAGTTCATAATGCTGCTGCAGAAGGGAAAGGAGAGAGGAATAAAGACTCAAGGATATGGTTCTTATTGTGGGCCAACTTGTTTTGCTTCAAGGTCAAATGTATTTTCTAGACTGCTGTTGATTTCAGGTTTGTGAGTCAGGCTTGTTCAGGCAGTTCCTCATTAGAAAAGGATTCTTAGTTTGCATAGAACCCTGAGGGTTTTCATCTTTCAAGTGGTGAAGTGGTCCTACTCTAGGTACAAACTCAGGCCAGGGGGAAATGTCCAGGAAGGTGAAAGATTATCCCATGATCCTGTACCTCTGTGAAGGTGACCAAGAGGCAGGGCGTTGGGTGAGGCCAGACTTTAAACATCCTTGCCGAGTAATTAGCCTAATTGGTGTAGGATCCACATGACCCTACATGTGGGATCTGAAGGACCAGGTACACATGAAAATAGTATAAATGATTCGCTAGTGATCAGCAAAAGCCAAAAAAACTTACTGAAAACAAGCTGGATTATCAGCTTAGGTTTCCATTCTGCGTGGGCTAATTAATAAACTTCCTCACTGTAGTTATTTTTAATCAGCTGCAATTCCCTTAATAAGCTCTGCTTTTAGTATGTAAAAGGATTGAAAAGTGCTGTGAGCGGGGAGGAGGAAGATGGATGGGGAGAACTGCAAGAGTAGGAGAAGGTAACCTTAAAAAGTTTCTCTACAAAATATACATAGGAATTCTTTGTGTTTTAAACAATGCCATTCCAACAAAGATAAATTGTTTCACTTGATCAAAACAAAAGTAAAGAATAGTCTCATGGAACTAAAAGCCTATAGCATTTAGTTTACTATACCACATCTTCCATTAAAATTATCCTAAGATTAACTTGATTTATTTTGTCTTAGTACAAGTTTAGCAATTTAATCTTTGAAAATATGGATGATGCTTATTGTATAGAATCCCATCCCTTCTCAAAATGATGTATGCTTCTCTTTGACTAAATTTCTGGCTTTGTTAGACCATTCTGTATTTCAGTTTTAATGTCTGCTTGAAAAAGCGGGAATTGCTTCTTCTGTTTGCAACTTGAAAGGCATTTTTACCATTCTGTGTAACAAATCTTATCACTCTCTGCTGTTTCTGATAGCGCTGAGTGGCACGTTTCATTGGTTTAGAAATTTTCACCAGTTTATCTACATTAGACTGTTCAAATTTATTTTCACTTGTGTACCAAAAGATATTGATTTGGAATAAATTTGTATTAGTCTATTTTTCAAACCTTAAGGTCAATCACTGTTATTCTCGGTGCATCAACTTTTGTGCATATTGTATGAACAAAACCAAAACTCTGTCACTGCTCTGGGCTGAGCCTCCTGGTCAAGATTTTTTAAAAGTCCAACCTGAATCTAGGAGTTCTTAGTGATTCAGAGTTTTTCTTGTTTATAAGAACTTGTGACTCCTTTGCAAATTCTGTCTCCAAAGAGTTATTTTAAATGTAGATCACATTGTGTTTCCTCATGACTTTGAGATCTGACTGCATAGTGTGGAGTGAATATTGAGGGTATGTTCACAGAGACATTTCCTGCTGAACACCATGGTGTTACCATGGTAAGAGGCGCATAGCCTGTCCTTTCCTGGCATCAGGGCGTGGACGGCAAACTGGACACTAAAGATTACATGGCTTGTATAATTATGAATTCAATGTTTGGTTTCTTGTATTTCAGTACATAGATGCTTTTGGCCTTGGGTACATGGAGTTCTTACATTTAATAGCTTCCCTGATGCCTTATGTTGATGCCGATTGCTTTGCCTGCACCTGATGATCACCTTTGTTTTAAGCCTAGCATCTGGTGTGAAGAGAGTAGCTAGCTATGAGCTGAAGCTGGAAAAACCCACTAGTGGCTTCCCACCTCTTACACAATGAAATTCAGAGGCCCAGTGGGATACTGCAGCCCCTTACTTTCCACACCCGGCCTAATCGAACTGGTCCTCTGGCTGTGCTAGCAGGCTTCTCACCGGGCACCATCTAGGATCACACCCTAGTGCTGTGTACACACTGGGTCCCTGCAGTCCCTCTCACACGTGCCTTTCTCAGTCAGGCTGCTTGTAGCTGCCCTGGCTGTTAGTGCTGCTCTCCTTAGCTTAGGTGCTTGAGCGCACTCCTCTCCACCTGCCATTCTGTGTGTCCATCCATTTGTTGTCTGTTTCCACTACGGACTATAAGTCTCACCAGAGCCGTGAGTTCGTTTCTTTTGTTCTCAGTTTCATCCTCATCAACCAAAACGACATCAGCCATGTAGTGAGCATCTGGGAAATGCAGTACAGTACTTGTGAGTGAGCTGGCCTTTTGATGACTTAACCCAGTTCTTGACTTTCCTGGAGGCAGCTGACTCCTAACTCAACCACAGGTGCTGAAATTATCCCGAGAGCACTGATAATTGTAACCTTGACAATGAAAATGATTATGGTGTCAGAGTTGACCTTTTCATCTGCTTATTATTTTTGGAGTTCAGGGTTCCCACTCAACTGCCTTTATGTTCATGTTCTAGGCAGCCTCCAAGTAGGAGATTGACACTTGTGTCAGAAGAAGTAAAAAGAGCTTGGAGAAACCGAAGAGCCTTTTGAAAGTGGATTGGCACGTGTTTCTGAGTTTAGAATCTTGTACACTACTTGTACACTAGAGATAGAAAAATAAATAGATAAGAAATTAGGGTAAACGCTTCCTTCTCCCCTCCTCCCCATTCTCGTGCCACTTCTTAAAGGTGAAGTTGGTTTCATTTATAGCTAATACCATCCAACTGTAAGTCAGTTAATTCAGGGTTCATGTTTATTGAGCAACTACTATGTGTGTGGGTTGGGAACAAGGAGACAGCATGAATCTAGGAAAGCAAGCTGGAGCCAAATCACTGAGGTCTGTAATTCTGGCTGGAATTTAGGATTGATCCTCAGCACGCATCGAGTCAAAGCTTTGGAAAATTTTAACCAAGGAATGAAGCAGTCAGATCTATTTATTTTTAATAACAGCTTCATTGAGATGTTTTGTATACCATGTAAGTCACTCCCCTGAAGGATACAGCTCATCTTTGGAGTATCCATCAAGCTACGCAACTGCTACTGTGATCCAATTTAGAACATTTTTATAACTTCCAAAAGAAAGCCTCTATCCCTTAGTCACTTCCAATCCTTTCTCTCATCCCAGGCTACTCTTCATCTATATCTGTTTTGTGCATTCTGGACATTTCAGATAATTGGAATTGTACAATAAATAGTCTTTGTAACTGACTTCTACCACTCAGTACGTATTCACTTTCTTTATGGTCTTATTTGCTATACAAAAAGTTTCTCAAATTTTGATGAAGCCAGATTTATTCACTTTATCTTTTGTTGTTCATGCTTTTCATGTCATATCCGAAAGCCATTGCCTGATCTAAGTACATTAAGATTTACTCTTGTATTTTCTCCTGGGATATTTATGGTATTTATGCTCTTATATGGAAGTCTTTCATTCATTTTGAGTTAATTTTTGTATATGGTTTGGGATAAACATCCAACTTCATTCTTTCCCATGTAAGTATCCACTTCCAATACCATTTGTTGGAGAAACTGTCCTTCCCCATTGAATTTTCTTAGCTGTATATTCACTCTAACTGCAGTGTGGAGAAGAGTTTAAAGGAGATAAAAAATATACACGTGGTAACTTGCTTGACAAATATTTATTTAGTTCTCATATTGAATACTGTTCTAGGCCCTGAAACTGTAGTTGTAAACAAGTCAGTTCAAGCCCCTAGCTTCATAGACCTTGCATTCTGGTGCTGAACATGAGAAATGCAAACCCAACAGGAAAAAGGAACTAAGGTAATTACAGATTGTGAAGGGAAAAAACAGAGTGGAAAATTAAACGTTTAAAAAGCTAGCAGGAAAGAGTTGAAATATGATTAACAAAAGTATTGCTACCATCAAAAAATTGTGCAATCATTTACTTTTAATTTTTTAAATTGAGGGGCATAAATATTGGAGAACATTGATTTAATAGAGCATAGTGGTACTATTTAATTTAACCAGTCTTTAGTAAATTTTTCAACTTTGAATGTAAACTAACAAATAAACCTGGGGCTGGGGATTTAGCTCAGTGGTTCAACCACCTGCTTTGCAAGTGCAAGAGCCTGAGTTCAATCCCCACTACCAAAAAAAAAAAAAAAAACCAAAAAACA
>NW_022900950.1:29461089-29466373 GCF_012274545.1 Fukomys damarensis
AAAAAAAAAAAAAAAAAACCAAAAACAAATATACCTGATCACCAAGGAGATTGTTTGCTCTGAGTTTCAAAGCACATTGTCTACAAATGGAAATTTAAATAATTTATAAAAATATTGATATTACTATGTTTTTGAAAGTTCCTATTTTTTTCACTAAAAGGGGCAATCTATTAGTTTTATTGTTAAATATGGTAGATATTAATATTCCTCTTAGATGACCAGTGATTCCTGTTGTCCCAGTTTGAAATAAGTACCTTGTAGGGCTGGGGATTTAGTTTAGTGATGCTGCTGCTTCCTCACAAACACAAGGATCCGAGTTTGATCCCCAGTACCAAAAAGAAAAGAAAAAAGAAATAAGTACCCTGTGAGTATGAGATAATTTTTCTTTTTATTGAGTTTATTGGTACATTTTAGGTATACAATACAGTTACATTCATTACTGGGATCTTGTACCTCTACATGACAGGTCTTGGTTCTCATTTTTCCCCTTGTCACTGCCTTCCCTTCACCCCCTCCTCCCCTCCCCGTTTACAAACACTTTATTTCCATTTTTTCTTTTTCTCATATTTTTTTCTTTTCCCTTATTCCCTTTCCCCTACCCTTCCCACTTTCCCTACACCTTTAGCCCTTTTCTTCCTATTTCACAATGTTAATTATCAGTATGAGATAAATTAATGACAGATCAAATTTTAGTATCCAGTATTCAAGAGGAAGTTGCTATGTTGCATTGATTTTAATATTTATATATAAAATACTGATTTTTAGCATTATTTTGTATTTATTGTGTTTTAATATCTGGTAAACAGTTCCAGAAATAAAAATCAGGAAATCTTAAAAAAAAAGAAAGAAAGAAAAAGCAGAGCATTGTGCATTATAAGTTATGTGGATATGAAATATGTAGAACAGGAAGTACCTGTTTAATATCCCTTTGATCTCAAGGAGCCTGTCAAATTACACACAAGCTGAGTAAAGGCACATAGTCTATTCTAGAAACAGGCTGGTGTCCTTAATTGTTGCTGCCTAATTTGTGCTGCTGTCATCAGAGAGCTTTCATGTGAGGGGTTTATATCCATTTGCTGGCAGCATTGTGGAGAAAAACAGACAGAATGACCAGGATTTCATTCATTGATCCATCTTATTCATTCATTATGGATGAATCATTTATTCATTAGATCTTAGTAGCCCGAGTAAAGGAAAAAAGGGAAATGAGCAGGTTTGAGAGTTGTCTGGCTGTAAAATGGAGAGGAATGTGCAGTAAAGTATCAAAGAGGAGAGAGAGGAAGGAGCCAGGGATTCAGGATTTTGAGTAGTAATGATAGCCCTGAGTTCCAGAAAGGGTCTATGCTTTTTACTAAGTGCTATCCATGCATTGTTTTATGTGAATGCTCAAAACAAACAAAGAAAAAATGAACCTACAAGACAGACACTTCACCAGCAGACAAAATCAAGGCTTAAGGAGAAATTTATGAGACTAGAAAACTTGATTAATGAATTTCCTTTCACTATTTTAGTGAGCACCTTTTACTTTGTCAGTGGTTTTAAAATAGTATCAAAGAGTGAATGAAAAACATACAATAATGCTAACAAAATGTGGAATGAAGAAAATGTGAGAGGGCAAACTAGGTAAAGTAAAATAACTTCTGTCATCTCAGACAGTATACGATGCGTGACTATGCTGTCGTGGCGTTGCTTCCTCACTGAGAGATCACCACTGACCTGCCTATTCCCTTGGCACAGTGGACCCTGGGCTTGTGGCATGCATTCCACTTCCAGCTGCTAACGGAGTGGCAGGTCCTCGTGCACACAGGTGGATGTAAGAATTGAAGCAGAGCTTGCCATTCACATTTTAATTTCCTTCCTCCAACTACATGATGTGTTTTTTTATGATAGTGCTTAAAACTCCAGGCTTATAAGGAAAAGAAAATTGTATTGTACCTAGGTAGCTGGAGTCAGCTAGAGCAGCTGTCAGTGGGCCTCTGGCCATCCCGTGCTTTGCCTATTCTAAAAACTATACCACGTGCACCCAGTGATTTCTGCTCTTGATGTTGGCCCTGGGTAGGTCATTGGGTTTTTATTTGTGGGGCATTGTGGAGTTTTTAGGGCAGGATTATAATAATATTAGGACAGGTGGATTGAGATTACTTTTTATCATAATATAGTAGGGTATTATGTAAAAACTGTGTTCACATAGATCCTATGAGTTGGAGCAAGTCTCAAATTATAAAATTAAAGAACATCTTACTATCTCAGAGACTCATGGTCAGAAAAAACTTAAATGACTACGTGTTATAAATATAATTTTAATTTATTATTCAATTTTTTCTTTTTTCCCCGCGCAGTCTGAACCTCTTAGTTCTTCCTTACCTGTATATCCTTTTTTATGAGTGCTAGCAGGTATACAAAGAGTGTACTTGGTGTTACTTTGCAGACATTTTATTGTGCTCAGAGAAATACTCGTTTCTTTTTTTTTTTTTCCTTCTTGGTGAAATGCTAAAGTTGGAATTGTAACTGAAAAAACAGAGGATGCTAAAGAGACAGCGATAATCTAGGAAACATCCTCCAGCAATATCTCCTGAGACAGAATGTGCATCTGGGAAAGGAAGCCAGAAAATTTTTTAGCCAAGCACAACAAAGATTAAAACAACACTAAATTGCCTTTTTTAATTGGTCAAGCAAAGGCTTACACATATGCACTGTTTTATTTAATGACAGTGAAGTTATCTGTCTGTTGTAATTGGCTTCTGGTATTGACTAGAACTGGATAGATGGACAGACAGACAAAGCTAGTGAAAATGGCAGAGGGGGCAAAAGGGAAGGGACCATGTGTAGCAACATCCGTGCAGGCAGGAGCACACCCCAGGGACGTATTCTGAGCATTTCAGGATTTCAGCAGCCTTTTCTGCCTTGTTCCACCTCTGTGAATTCGAATGGATGTGAAAACTTGTGGGTAGGTTTCTAGGAGCGCTTCTCTCTGGGGCTCTTTCAGTTAAGTACACCAATCCCACCGATCAGATTTCCTGAAGAGAAAGGCTTCAAGACTGGAAAATAAGCTTTCATTCTGAAACATCTTCCCACTTTATTTCTTCAAAACTAAAACAGCTCCTAGCATCATAGCCCCGTGCTACTCGAGCATCACTCGTTCTCCAGGATTGCACATTGAGTATTAGTTGATTCTCAGAGGAGAAGGAAAATCAGATTATTTGTTGCTTTGGCACAACTTTCAATGGATTTTTCCAAAGGGACTGCAGCCTTCCTGGGTCTGTGTGGGCAGTTAGTGACAGAAGCCACTTAAATTGAAAAAAATTAGTGGGTGAATATATAGATTGATGGATGGATGGATGGATGGATGGAGAGATAGATAGGTGGATAATTCCCCGCAAACATTTGCAGAACATTTGTTAATTGAATTTCAACTGTTGCTGTTATGAGATGATGCGGAAGATCAGGAAGACTAAATCCTTTAATATCCCATTCAACCTGTTTAGTACTCCTTCCTATAGTGTGGAATCCAGAGAGCTAAAAGTCATATTTCTGGCAGTAAGGGTTCTGGAAGTGATTAATTAGTCAGAGTCACTTGTATAAGAGACTTAACATAGTACAGAATTAAGTGGAGAGAGAGGGAGAGAGAGAACAAGAACAGTCACAACGTTGGTTTGCTGGCCAACTGGCCAGCAACTGTGCCCAGAGCCAGCTACCTTTTGAGGTTTTCCTAGTGACCCAGTGGCCTGGGGCTTAGAGGCAATGAGAGGACAGGGCCTGCCTGGTGGCCCAGTCACCTGAGTGTAATATAGACGTCAATTAGCAGCTGTACTGGAGTTAAGAGTTCCTGGACATCTTCCTGGGTGCCCAGCTCAGTGGCTCTTCTTCTAGTCCTTCTACTAGTTTTATAAGCTCCTAAATTTTGCATACATTTACCTTTTGGTTTTATATATCTGTGAATATATTTAAAACACTGAACTGCACACTTAAATGGCTGAATTGTACATTAATAGACCTGTTATTTTTTCTTTTTTAAAAGGCACCCATTTGTTGGACCAGTCAGAGCTGGGGCCCTCTGCCCCCAGATCCAGATATATATTTTACCATGGTTTCTGTTATCTTTACTTAAATTCTGATAAGTACATTCTCATATAGGCATTTTTTTCAGGAGTTTAATGTTGTCTCGTCTTTGTGGACAGTGGGAAATGTCATATGAGATTCTTGCTTTCCTTCAGGACATCTGCTTCTTGAATGTGATAGCCTCTTCCTTCACACAGGAAAGGCATTCTGAGTTTCTCTAATAGCAGTCTCCATTTCCCAGTCCCTCTGCTGTGAATTCTTAGAATCCTTTCCATTCCTTTGCCTTCTTGGCCTCATACTGCGTTCCCTTATATTATTTCTTGCTTCTTGATGATTGTTTCTTTTAAATCTAACTTCATTCAGCGTTTAGCGAACACTGCACTATGGGACTTCTGTAAGAACTTCACCAACTTTCTTTCTTTCTTTCTTTCTTTCTTTCTTTCTTTCTTTCTTTCTTTCTTTCTTTTTCATGTCTGATTCTTTTTTTTTTCATTAAGTTTATTGGTACATTTTAGGTGTACAGTATAGTTACATTCATCACTGGGATCTTGTACCTTTACATGATGAATCTTGGTTTTTATTTTTCTCCATTCCCCTGCCTCCCTTGACCCCCTCCACTCTTCCCTATTTACAAAGACTTTGTTTCCATTTATAATATGTTTTATTTTCCCTTCTTTCCTTTCCCCACCCCTTCTTCTTATTAAGTGCACATAGAAGCACTACAGAGACTGGTTACATGTTTTTCCAGGCTGGACCCAGTGCTGGGACTGAGGCTGGAGTGTCCAAGTGATGGGTACCTTAAAAAACAAAACAGCTTTATGAAGATACAATTCGGCCATTTAGGTATATAATTCAGTGGTTTTTATATATTCACAGACATACACAACCATCATCACAATCAGTTTTAGAACATGTTCATCACATCAAAAAGAAAGCCAGGCTAGGCTTGTAATCCAACTGCTCAAGAGGCTCAGGCAGGATTGCAAGTTCAGGCTCAACCTGAGCAATTTAGAGATATCCTGTCTCAAACTTTTATCTTGTATAAAATTTGTTGTGTAAAAGGCTGAGAGGATGTCTATACCTCTATGGTAAAGTGCCTGTGTATCGTGGATGAGGCCCTAGATTCAACCCCTAGTACCACGAGAAGGAAGGAAGGAAGGAAGGAAGGAAGGAAGGAAGGAAGGAAGGAAGGAAGGAAGGAAGGAGGGAGGGAAGGAAGGAAGGA
>NW_022900950.1:29466626-29475199 GCF_012274545.1 Fukomys damarensis
AGGAAGGGAGAGGAAGGAAGGAAGGAGGGAGGGAAGGAAGGAAGGAAGGAAAAAGAAAGGGAGGGAGGAAGGCAGGCAGGCAGGCAGGCTATATATTTTCACAGCCCTACCTCTAGGCAGCCTCCTTACCTACTTCCTGTTTCTGTTGATTTTCCTGTCTTGATTATTTTATGTAAATAGAATCTTACAACATGGTCTGGGTTTTTTTCCCTTAGCATAGTGTTTCTGAAGCACATATCCGCTGTGTTATTGATATGGCTGAATAATACTCCACTGTACGGATCCAGCACAGTGGTGTTGAACCTATGGCATGCGTGCAATACGCAGGCTGTTTGTATCATTAAAAGCTCTGAAAGGTTCCCTATCATTGATCAAGCATATTTCATCCATTCTCTCACCAGGTGTTGAACAATGGGTTGCTTCTACCTTTTCTTGGCTGTGATAAATAATGCTTCCATGAACACCTGTGAACAAGTTCTCATGTGGGTCTGCATTTGTACTGCTGCCAGGTACATATTCAGAGTGGAACTGCTGGCAGTGCAGCTTCCAAACGCTTTTCCAGAGCTGCTGCCCTCTTCACATTCCATCAGCAATGGTCAGGTTTTGATTTCACTGGTCAGTGCCAGTGGTGGTTAGCATGTGACCTTTTGTCACCGGTGACAGATTAAGTTCTGTAATTCTGGTTGCAGCCTTTGTGGTGGGTGTGTGTCGGCATCTCCTATGGGAGTCATGGCTTTGAATTATGTGCTGTGCTCCTGAGTAGCTTCCTTGCCCAGTTTCCCCTTTCTTCTTGATCGCAGTAGCTGGTCTCTTTTGTTTTTCCAGTGCCTTTGTCAACCAGTTGCACCTCAAGAACCTTATAAAGTACTGTCTGGGGCTAGGGCTTCTATGACCCAGGCGCTCAGTAGGTTCCCCTTTTCCACAGGGCTGTCTGCATTTTGCCAGTGTTAGAGCCACTCATTTCTGGCCTCAGGCTTGTGTACTACTGTTCTCATAGTCAGGCTTTCTAACCAGTAACACTGCTGTGTTTTTGCACTGTGCAAATGCTGTGTGCTCTGACACATCGGAGTCTTTGTTCTTGCAATTCTGTTCTTCATGAAACCCTTTCTAGCTAGAGGGAAATTTCTCCCTTGTTCTTATAGCGCATATTATTAGTAACCCACACATGGCACTAATTTATTGCTTTGTATAGTTAATTATATATGCATACAAAAATGTCTATGCATACAAAAATGCATATAATACAGAAGAGCAGTGATAAAATAAATACTTCTTTTTCACTCCTGGCCAAGAAATGGCCATTAAGGCTGTTAAAAAATCCCTCACTACCTAGATCCTATCTCACTTCTATCGCACAAAGACAACTACTCTCATTAATTTTATCTTTCATTGGCTTTTCATAGTTTCTACTTGCCTACTCATATTGCTTTCTTTATGGTGGAATCGTATTGTACCATTTTCTGTAATATGGCTGATTTTGTTCCAGGTTGTTTGAACTTAATCCATGTTAACTTATGTAGCTGGATTGTATTCATTCTCACTGCTACATAAAGTTCCATTATATGAATGTTACTACTCCAGTCAATGGATATTGGGCTTGTTGCCAAGTTGAGACCAGTACATACAGTGTGGCTACAAAAATAGTAAATATCTTGGGCACATATTTTTCTAACACATAACACTTGGGACTGGAAGTGCTTAGTAGTGGGGCATGTGCACTTTCAACTTTAGTAAATAATGCAAAATTATATCCTTGGTGAATTGCCAGGAGTTTGTGATATTTTCTTTAGAGCTTTATCCTTGCCAAGACCTGTATTTCTAAGGTGTTTTAATTTTTAACAACCTTGCAGTTGGGAAATGGTATGTCCTTATTCTAATTTCATAATCTATTTGCTAATGGGTTTATCTTTATTGCTGAAAATGTGTTTTTGCCTTAGAATCTCTTATTCTGTATTTGTTTGGCTACAGTGGGTCTCCTAGTTTGCATTTGGCTCTTCCATTATTCTTCATTCTTTCACTTTGGGCTTTTCTGTATCCCTTTTAAACATCATTTATCAAATATTGTTTGTTGTTTTTAACTCCAACTGAAGGGGTCTCTGCAGGTAGAGAATTCTGTCCATTTCCACAGAAGCTATAGTGATTGTTGTTTGGGGTGGATGGAGAGGTGAGAGATGAGTTTGCCTGTAGTCATGACGCTGGGCAGCCACCCAAGATGGTGCCTGGATTGCTGCTTTCTGGTAGATACCTTCTGCATAATCCCGAGACTGCAGATATAATGGGAGTCTATAATCCTTTCTATTACACAGTACCCTTGACTTTGTGAAAGAGAGATTACCTAGTGGGACTGGCCTGTCACACAAGCCCTTTAAATCTGAGTTGAGGGAGCTGGGAATATAACTCAATGGTAGAATGCATGCTCAGTATGTGCAAAACCATGGGGTTGATCCCCAACACCACAAAATCAACCAACCAACCTTGGTTGAGAAAACAGAGCTTTTAAGAAAAAAATATGAGAAAGTGAAAAAATGGAAATAAAGTTTTTCTAAATAGGGAAGGGAGGAAGGGGTGAAGGGAGGACAGGTAAAGGGAAAAAATGAGAACCAAGACCTGTCATGTAAAGGTATAAGATCCCAATGGTGAATGTAACTGTATGGTATACCTAAAATGTACCAATAAATTCAGTGAGAAAAAAAATGTAGGGTTTGATGAGCTTTTGCTTGTTTGAAAAAGGAAGAGGGCACATACTGAGGGATGCATGTGGCCTGTAGGAGCTGGAAATGGCACCAAGTGACATCCAGCAAGATCTCAGTCCTACAGCTACAAGGAACTGAATGCTACCACATGATGTGGGCTTGGAAAAAGGTTCTGAGGTCCAGATGAGTACTCAGCTTGGCTAATATCTTGATTTTAGCCTTGGAAAACTGAGGAGGAAACCTAGCCATGTTGGACCTGGACTTCTGATGTATACTCTGTAAGGCCACAAATAAATGGGTGCTGTCATAAACTTCTAAGTTTGTAATAATTTATAATGCAGACATAGAAAAGAAATACAGTCATGTTCATTTGAGAGGGCCCAGCGACAATATTCAGGCATTTCCAGAAGGTAATTGGATGTATAAATACTTGGCACTTGGGCGATAGGTCAAGCCTGAAAATAGATTTGCAGTGGCTGGCCCTAGAAAACTTTGTCTTCATTCTTCCAATTTTCTTTAGCTGTTCTGCTTTCTACTTCCTGTATGCTGGGGTCACATGTCTAGGTAAATCATGCCCAAAGTTTCATTAGTTAACAGTGAGGAAGGGATCAGAGGTTGGGGGCAAAGACTGAGCATCTCACAGATCAGGGTTAGGAATAGTGATAGTTGACCATGGTAAGATCTAACCCCCAGTTCAGTCTGTGTTGACCTTGACCCAGAGACACAAGAGACTACAGATCAGCAGTGAACACAGCAGAGCACACTCTGTCACCAGCATGCCAGCTAGAAGTGACCAAAGCCACCTCAAGGTTCTGGTCACTTCTTGCTTTGGGTATAAAGTTGCCTGTCTGGTTGAGGTGGTCAGGCCACTGGGAATAGCTCTCAGATATTTTTGGCTTGAACATACTGGGAAATTCTCTAGTTTTTTGATCAGACACTGTCAAGTAACGTGATACTTTAGATGGCCTTTGTGGATATTCTGACCCTGACTCACTGAGTGCTTTTCTGAGTTTATTCCCGGAACTTTGTACTGGTGCTCAGCTAACTGCAGAATGTTGCTGTCATCTTCTGTTACTTCCTTCCCCCTGGTTTTGTTCCATTCATATAGGAACAGTTTATTATTATTTCAGTTCTTGCACTGTAAATTACTTTATTTCTGATTTCCAGCTGTGGCCTCTCATGTTGATAGCATTGCATCAAGAAGTAGCTAGCCAGTGGAGAAATGGGCATAAATACACAGGAGGTAAGACTCATGAGGAATCAGGCTGATTTCTTTTCTGGTTCATAGATCAGTTTGGAGACTTTAAAATCATATCTTCAAAATATCGGTCTGATAACTTTATGGCTAAGTGTGCAAGTGTCGATACTCATTGCAGCATATATTGAATATTTATTATGTCCAGGACTTATACTAAGCGTTTTATATGTGTTATTTATTTCATTCACATGGCAGCACCATTTTCATGGTAAAAAACTGAAACTCAGAAAGAATGAGTAACTTTAACAAGCAAATATTCAAATTTAGCTGAACGTATGTTACTCTTTAGCCTATAGACAGACACACTGAGTTGAAGATCAAGTTGAAGCATGTTGGGCTTGTTCATTTCAAATGCATCAGAGGTATTTGTCATCTAAGAAAATTCTCTAATGAAAGATATTTTGCAAAGAGAATAATTTTCTAATTTGTTAAACAGATTGTAGTATTTTGTTGTGCCGAAACTAGGGTACATTGTGGTCGAGAATGTGAAGCCACAGCAGTTGTCCCTGTAATATATACAACATGAAGAGGAGATGAGGTGAGGAAGAGGCCCGAGTATGGGTCTATTGAATCTCTATTGCTGCTGCTTCAAATAACCGCAATCATTATGGCTTAAAACAACACAGAGTTATCCCCTTACCGAAAGCTCCAGGGAAGAGTCTATCTCCTTGTGTTTTTCAACTTCTAGTGGATACTGAATTCTAACGTATTATTTGAAATCATAAATTCTTTGCCTTGTGGCTCCTTCCTCCATCTTTAAAACACATCTCTGTGCTTTCTGCTTCTCTCATCACATTGTCTTCTCTTCTTAGTAAAATGCCCTTTGGGGACATTTACAATTGCATGTAGAGTCCACCCTGGTAATCCCAGATAATCTCCCCATCTCAAGATCATTAATTTACTTATACCTACAAACTTCTTTTTTTTTTTTTTTTTGCCATTTAAGGTAACGTTGACAGGCCAGGGATTCAGGCATGGACATCTTTGGCGCCGTTAATCAGCCCGTCGTTGGCTTTAAAGTACATAGGAGTGATTCCATCAGTTTTGAGGGTTTCTTTTCATTCTAAGAAGGCTAAGTTTATGAGAGTTTGCAGGAAAAATATCCTTCAAAATGGCAGAAACCCTGGAAGGGAGGCTTGTTAGGAAAACCAATTATTATTATTATTATTATTATTATTATTATTATTATTATTATTTTGGTACCGGGGATTGAACTCGGGTCCTTGTGTTTGCAAGGCAGGCCACCGAACTGCTGAGCTAAATCTCTGGCAGTAGGAAAACCAATTGACAATCACTTTAAAGGGCGAGGGAGTAGATGGACACATGTATGTGCACATTTCAACTCTATTTTTCTTCAGATTAATTTTCACTTTAGTACCTTGCAGCTTTCTTATCACATCCCTATCCCTCTCCACCTGGGATACAGAGATCATGAAGTGGAGAACCGGGTGAGTGAGGTCACCTGGAACATCTTGGGGAGTAGAATTCTTGGTTCTCAGAGTACAGAATTAAGTGCAAATAAATGCAAATGTGGGATGCTGGAGAAATCATAAGGCTTGATAAATATTTAAGCTTAACTCTTAAATGACAGCTCTGAGAAGAAGTGCTTAGCATATTAGGAAGAAGTTTGGAGCTTCTCTGGTGCTGTTTTGTGAAAAAAAAAAAAACATTACCTTCCACAAAATGCTGTGGATAACCAGAAGAGTGACTTTGGCAACTTTACTACCTGTGTGTTCTCTTTTGTGAAGGTCAAAGGAGCCACTGCATGGTAGAAGTATAATTGTGATTTTAAAAAGCAAATATCGTGGGCCTTTGGACAACATGATACATCCTCTCATGCCCATGAGAACCTGTGTCAGAGCTGACTGGAAATGCTCATGGTTAGAGTCAGCCTTTATCCAGGATAAACGTCCCTGGGGGGAACTTTTCAGACCCATGCTGCAGACCAGTCATAAAACACAAACTATAAAGTGTCCTCCAGCCACAAAAACACATGGGATGTTTTTCTATATAATATTTCACATTAAATGTAATTATAGATTAGCCTTTATAGGGAAAATATTTATTCAGCCCAGATATGCTTAAACCCTTTCATTTCCTCAAGTATGACAAAGCACTGGGAATATACCTTCCTTTGTAATTTCCTATCCACTTGTCCCAGTTATGGACAGAACATTAACTCTGAAAACCCTACACATGAGACTATCCCAGATGGAAGTTTATACAGATGAGAAGTCTGGCTCTGCAGCTGAGGCCTTGTGACTCCTGGAATCAAGGCTCAGCCAGGAGCCACATGGCCTTGCTCATCTCCAAATTCTGGTAGGGGCACAAGGATCAGGTTACCTGACAAGGTCCTTTCCTACTCTCAACTTGCACACACAACACAACTTTTAAAAACCCACACACTGTGTCCAATTTAGTTAAGATGAAAACCTGTTTCTATAATCTTTATCAAACATTAAAATTTAGCATCATCTACAATCTCAGTGTGAATAGACTCAGAAGGTATACGTGGTAAAGGTAGGAAGGTTTGGAAGTGGAATACACCTGTGATGCAAATAGGATCAGCCTATGTCCTCTCTCCTGCAGTTTCCAGGATCATGGGCTTTCTAGCAGACATCCTTGCTGCGTGCTGAGCATTAGAAAAATTTGGAATTTGCATATATGTACCTGGGAAAGTGTGTGCCTGAAATTGTGTAGTTATTTCCCGTACAGGTTCTTCTTGGGAAGTGACTGCTCTTGATAACTAATTCTGAAAACCCTGTTTTCAGGCCCATTAGATGGATATTCTTCCTGTTGGGGGGGGGCCATAAAAACTCAGACTCAGAAGGAACCTTAGAGATGTCTGTCTGTCTGTCTTTCTTTCTCCCTTCTTATGCTTTCCTGGGTTACCCTTATGTGACTTTAAATTGTTTTCCTGGCTTATCTTGTACTCCTCCTTATTTTCCTTTTCTTCACTTTAGGACGACAAACGAAACATGTTTAGTTATTACCTTGTGATATGGAATCAAAAAGACCTTTCTCTGGTTTCTGAGACTCTCCTTTCCTCCCTGTTCTCTGGCTTCTCTCAAACTGCATGCCCATAGCACAACCAGCAACAGTGGTAGGGGCGTTTGTAAGTTGTCTCAATTAACTCTAATTAATATCCTTCACAGATGGCCTTGATGTTCTCATTTAATTGGGGTTTCAAGAAGGTGAACCACCATTTGTATCTTGCCTCCAGTATAGCTAAATCATCAAAAATAAGAGAGAAAATAGCAATCAAACAATTGCCCAGGCTGTCACACTTGGGAGCTTTACAGTCAGAATTTGCACCTGAGTCCAATGATGATATCATTTATTTGAACTCTGTAATGATACCTGCCTTGTTCTCTGGGTTTAATATTATTATTAAGTTGTAATACTAATAGCATTCCCTCAGCAAGGATTGCAACAAGTCAGTCCAGGCTTTCACTTGTTGCTTTGTTTTGTTTTTTATTATTTCCTCTTTTATTTTTGATGGTTTGGCTAAACTGGAAGCAACCTCAGACGGTGATGAGATACAAACTCTGCACAATATGAGGCTCTCATCTACTCTGGCACTTCGTGAGCCCTAGTCAGGGGGATTGTGCTGGATCCTAAAGGAGGCCTGTGAAAAGAAGAAACTCCCTGTATAAAGAAATATGTGCAGTTGCTAAATTTAATAGGCTTCCCAAGTCTTTAATATGCTAATGTGCATCCTGCCAGAGGGAATGCAGTATACAGCCCCTCCTAAGCTAATTTTTGTTCATTTTACACTTAATCTATTAGCAAGCAAACACTAGGTGAAGACAGGTTTGTCTTTATCACCATCAAAGTGACTAATTTTGAGCAACAGATGGGAACAAATAGAGGTTGGCAGATTCAGCGGTGTAAAGACTAGAAATCACTGCACTGTGTTCTCCTGCTTTTATTTCTGGCATTCATAATGCAGTGGATATGTGAACAATTGCTCAGATGTTAGCTTCTACCCCTTTTACGGTTTATAGCCTCAAGTGGCAATATCTATCACACTCACAAGTAGTATACAGTGCTGATTTCTCCTTACAAGTCATGTGTCTTTATTTTGGTCTATATTCTTACTTTTTATAGTTTTTCATGTTTAACAAACCCAACTGAATGTCGTAAAGAAGGTCAGATGTAAGGCAGCTGAAATAGCTCAGTTGGGAGAGCGTTACTGAAGAAGGTCAGATGTAGAATCCCTGTCCAATTTACATGTTCTGGAAAGGCTTACTATGTAAGGTGGATGTTGAAGAGTTTTTGGATTTTTATTCTGGTTAATTGTTTAAAGGAGGAAATTAAGTATTAAAGCCATAATAATTTCATGAGGCTCTTCTGCCTTCATTTTTTCCCATCCTTTTCCTAAATATTTTTGAGGGTGCTTTTTTTTTTTTTAGGGGGAATGCTATCCTGTCTTGAATTTTCACTTTTTTGGATTAAAAATGCAGATGTCCAATGCTTAAGACCATCCAGCTGGTCAGTGGGACGCACCTGTTGGTGTAAACAAATTTACAGAACATAGAAACTAACACTCCGGTTTTTTTTAAAAAAAAAAAAAAAAAAGGAGGAGCATAGGGTGGAATTCAACTAGGAAGTAAAGAAAT
>NW_022900950.1:29475230-29491128 GCF_012274545.1 Fukomys damarensis
AAATGGTGCACGTGGTGACTGGTACAAAGGTGTCTCAGAGAATGAGGAAAACACATTGTCAGCATGGCCAGCAGTGGACTTCTCTGCTAGATTCCACCACTAAACTCGTGGATTTCCATGGCTGGGAATTTGTCATGTCAAAAATTGTGCAATGCTTAGACACAAAATGAAAGCAGCCGATTTGAATCTGAAAGCATAAAAACTGCAACTGTAGACTTTTTCATGGTGGGCACTCTGCTGTCAGAGCTTAGGCTTCCTGAGCAGCCCAGCACCACTGTCCAGGAAGGTCTGATTGACCAGTTTTTCCCTCCGAGCCTCTTGACTTGCCCTCTGCTTCTGCATCTTCCGTGGATTGCTCCAGCTCCCTTACCTCATTGGGTAACCACGCTTTTCTCTCCCTGTCCCAAAGAACTAGGCTATGCTACCTTCTCCCAAAAATCAATATTGGGAAGTTGGAGGTACTGATGGTCCTTCCCAGGCTATCACTTCCATTGTCCTTGCTGGGCTAGGTGAGCAGCACTGGGTGCTGAGAAGGGACCTGCATCAGGTCCTGGAAGACACCCACAGGGGACTCTGTCACTAACCTCCTGACTATTCTTTGAGGAACCCATTCATACCTTTGGCCTCCCTTTTCTGTCTCTGAAAAAAGGAGAGAGTGCATGATCTTCAGGGGATCATTTTTTTTTTTAATTGAGTTTATTGGTACATTTAGGGATACAGTACAGTTACATTCATTGTTGGGATCATGTACCTTTACATGGCAAGTCTTGATTCTCATTTTTTCCCCTTACCTCTGCCCTCCCTTCACCCCCTCCTCCCCTCCCCATCTACAAACACTTTATTTTCATCTTTTCATTCTCTCACATTTTTTTCTTTTCCCTTTTTGTTCTTCCCCTACGTATCACACCTTCCCTACACCTTTAGCTCCTTTCCTCCCATTTCTAAATGTCAGTAATCTTATTAGAATCTTATGCATTGTTGCAGAATATTCACACCAGGGAAACTATTTGGTATTTACACATGTGGGACTTATTTATTTCACTTAGGAGTATATCTTCAATATGTATCCATTTTCCTATGAATGAATCTATTCTCTCGCTCTTTATGGCTGAGTAATATTCCATTTTATAGAAAAACCACAACTTCTTTATCCAGTTTCCAACGGATGGGCAAATAGGTTGTTTCCAAGATTTAGCTATTACAAACTGTGCCGCTATAAACATGGGTGCACATACTTCTCTGTGATATGATTCTTTTAGTTCTCTTGGAAAGATACCCAACAGAGGGATGGCTGGGTCAAATGGAACCTCCAGTCCAAGCTCTTTGAGGTATCTCCATATTGATTTCCATAGTGGTTGCACTAGTCTGCACTCCCACCAACAATGGAGGAGGGTTCCTTTCTCCCCACAACCCCGCCAACATTTGTTATTGTGTGATTTCTTGATAGCAGCCATTCTTTGTGGGGTGAGGTGGAATCTCAGTGTTGTTTTCATCTGCATCTCTCGAATGACCAGTGATGTGGAACATTTTTTCATATATTTTCTTGCTGCTTTTACTTCTTTGTATGAGAAATGTCTGTTCATTTTGGATGCCCATTTTTGGATCGGGTCTTTATATTTGGGGGGACTGATTGTTTTGAGTTCTTTATATATCCTTGATAATAGTCCTTTGTCTGAGGTACAGCTGGTAAAAATTTTTTCCCACATTGTAGATTGTCTCTTAGTTCTGCTAATGGTTTCTTTTGAAGTACAGAAGCTTTTTAGTAAGATGAGATCCAGGGGATCATTTTTTTGTGGTCTAAAATTCCATGTATTACTTAAATTTTAATATGTCAGATAAAATGTCTCCTGCATTTATTTTTAATGTGTAGTTCATGGTAAAAAATAATACTGGTACAAATGAATTATTTAAAGAAGTAATTTACTATGATTGTATTTTACTTAAAATATTTTAAGGGCTGGGGATTTAGCTCAGTGGTTCTGCCGTCTGCCTCGCAAGCATAAGATTCCGATTTCGATCCTCGGTACCAAAACAATAAACAAATAAAATAAAATATTTTATGTTCAGTCCATTGTATACTTTTTAATGTATTTCAGCCTATCTCTAAACTGAGTTGGTCTCACACACTAAGTGATACCAGAAATGATTCTATGTTTTATGAATCAACTGTTCAAGTCTCCAAGGAATGTCATAGGTATTTATTTATATGTATATTTGTGTATTTATATGAATATTTGTATGTGTACATATATACATTTAAAATGCATAATTTGACTCAGCAAAGGACTAGCCTATCTCTTTAAAAGAATGTATCATATTCTATCTTATTGCTATTTTTGCCCCATAGGTGTGAATAAACCTGGAAAACATGCACATTTGGAAGTTATTGAAAATTTATTGAAAATGTTATATAAAACTCTTACCCTTGCTTTGTTCTGACCCCAAATGTAGAATTATTATGGCTGGCTAATGTTTTTGTTATACCTCTGTGGTGTAATTTCCTCACAACTAAGAAAATCGAGTGGGTAGGAGCTAAGAATAATAAACTGCTAAGCAGCAATTTCACATGCCTTTATGATGAAATATTGAAGATAGAAGCCGTGTGTCATGGAAGTCACCACTGCCTAGTAAGGAACTAATCTGACTGGCAGCAGGTGTTCTGATTAATAGAGAAGTTATTTTACAGCATAATATAGAATGGCACGAAGGGTTATATTGTCCAAGAAACCAGGCCAGAAAGTTTTGCAGACATGGGGCAATTCTTCATCCCCATCTGTAAGAATAGTAGATGCTTCTTGTAGATGCTGAAAAAAAAATCATGAAGGAAATCAAAGTCACCAATGGAACCACCATTCCTCAGATGACTGCTGTTACTTTCTGACAGGAACTTTTTGTTTGCATCTGTTTATGTGTGCACATGTGATCCCCTCTTCAGGGAGCTCTGTGTGTATCACAAATGGCTGAGAGCAGATTAGGAACTTTGGTCATCAGGCCTCCATAGCTGTACTCTTCCCTTGAGGAACCTCTGCCTTTTTCTTTGTGTCACTAGGACAGTCATTTCTCATGTATTCTGTTCTTTACATGTCACATGTCACTGTCCAACTCACATGCTAGATTCTAGTAGTTTTCAAAAGGAGATATTATACAGGAGTTAAAAATATGGGATCACTTAATCTATTTTATATGCATGTTTACAAAATGAATCATAGTTCAAATATATGAGAATTTATTAGTTCCATCTCCTCCCCTCAGAAAGAACTGCCCTGGTCCTCTCAAAGTGTTAAAGGCCCTTTGGAAACAAAATTGTAAACCACAAGTAGTGTTCAGAACCCTTTGATGCCAGCAGCACATTTCTTTTACCTAAATGCATATCTGATGGTCCAGCACAGCACACTTTACTTTTGATTTCTCTTCATTGGCAGTAGGGAACAGCTGGTTACTTCCTTTGTAAAATTACTTTTTCCCAGTACACAACCAAGATCAAATTGTCCTTTACCTTTCTCTTCATGTCAAATTTCTCCTTCTGTTGGCTTTCTCTTTTACTGTGAAAAGCTTGCTGTACATACTGTGAACATAATGCTAGACACCTCATGCATTCAATACTTTTGATTGAATAACTTTCAGTGAGGGTTACTGGGTAATAAAGCATCACCTTCCTTCCTATGCCTTCTTCCCATTCACATTCCCATTTCTGTCCTGGTTAGCACTACTGGGACAGGCCTGTGTGTCCAGCTAAGAATAGGAACCAGGCCCATTGCTGGGACCATATTTGGAAAGGCTTTTGTACAAGGGCATAAAAGCCTTAGCCAACAATGGTTCCCATCTTCAGTTTATGTCTGGAGAATAGAAGCCTAGGAGGACAGAAGGGGGTAGTAAGCCAAACACAGATCTTTGGGTAGTGTAAGTTTCTCTCTTTTTGACTGATAGTTATACCATGTAGCATTTTTGCAGTTTACAAAGCTTTTAGTGTCTTAGCAAGAAGTTATTAAATGCCAATGTGTGCCACCCAGTAGAAAGTACTAGAGCTTCCAGATTGCTTAAAGCAGCTGTTGCCCTCAGGGAGCTTATAGACTACTAGATTAACAGAATATAACAAATAATCATGATGCAATGTGATAAAATAGAAGTAAAATCACATAGTGATTGGGGCAGAAAGGAACAAGGGTTACTAATGTTTCTGATGGAGAAGGGGTATTCTAGAAAAGGGTATTGAGTTTAGGTTGTGGCACAATGGTTAAAATATAATTTATTTGACCCAGTTTCATCTTTCATCTTAAAGGTAGGTACGGATTCTCCATCTTAGAAGTCCTAGAACAGGTGGCCGGCTACCTAGAGTATTGGGTATCGATGAAAAAGTCGTTTTATTTGTAGCTGAAGAGTTAGAGGCCATGTCTTAGATGAAGAAGGAGGAGTCCAAACTTTTTAGGTAGGACAGTAACTGACAGCAGAGGAGGACACATGAAAGGAAGATGAGGTGGGAGAGAAAGGTGCTTTTGCAGGATCCTAAGGGCAAAAGATGGCAGCAGGAGGAAAGGCTGGAGAGGCCAAGGGATGGAAGCTAGGGTGAAATTTAGGAAGTAGGAGCTAGGATTGGCCAGACTTTGTCACAATGCATGTGGTAAAATAAGGCTGCGTCTGGAATTAACCTCACATTCCTAGGCGGGGATCACATTTCCATTGACTCCAAATATAACAGTTGGAGCAAAGTGGCCATCTGTCAGAAGGGCCTGTGAGACATTAGGCTGGTGGGATTATTTGGCAGCAAAATGACAAGTGTGACCTGGGACCCACAGCTACATAGAGAGTTATCAGGCTTTGCCTACAAAAGGTCAGTTAGTATCTTAGGCTTTGTGGTCTCTCTGCAACTACACTTTGCTGTCACTTCACAGAAGCAGCCCAGGATGACGACTCATACTTGAGTAAATTGGGCTGGGTTCCAGTTAAACTCACAACAGTGGGCAGTGGGCTGGATTTGACCTGTGGGCTAGCTTTTTGATTCTTCTCTAGATGATTGTCGGCAGATAGGCTGTAGTGGATTGTGGAGGTGGATGTTCTACCTGAGCAAAGAAGAACCCTCTAGAATCCCACCCAGCAGTGTAAAACAAGACAGAGCAGCAGAGAAAGGAGATAAGTATCCATTTTGAGAAGACGCAAAGTGGAGAGAGAGGTATCAGTGTCAGGTTGTGTATATATGGAAGTCTGCTAGTCCAGAGCCGGCCTGTATGTGGAAGCGTGACTCTAGTACACATCAGGCTATCTGCAAGGCAGGAGGGCAGCTTCAGTGGAGTAGTTTGAAGAGTGATTAGGAAGGTAAGGAAGTGGAGACAGCAATTCCAGATCATATTCCATGTATGTTATATCATTCAGGATGTTATAACATCCCCAGCAGGGAGGAGAGCAGGGCTTTTTATACCAGGTATATAGCAGAAAAATGGGCCCTTGCAAAGGTGCATTACTCAACCCTGAGGCCAAATCCAAACTCAGATGTTTGCATCTTATGTTTGTGTTGCTGTTATTGCTATTAGTTTTTAGTATGCCCACCTGGTTCTCGGTGATTTCCTTGAAAGAATGCCCTCCAGAGTAAATGATGGGCTGGGCTTAAGTTCCCAAGTACTAAGGATGTCTCATAAGCAGAGTAACACTGATTATAAATTCTGAAGCCCAGGTGTGATCCATTACCTCTTGCCTTGTTTGATCATATTGTCACCACCTCCCCCTGCCCTCTTTCCTGGCAGTTGCTGAAGTCTAATCTTTAAGAAGGTTATGGGGCTTTGGCATTTTGTTACATCCTGTATTCTCATTCTGAGGTCTATCACCATGGCTGGACATATGAGCTCAACTAGCAGTGAAGGATAAAAATATGTTGTGACAGGACGGAGTGGGGAGGAAGGCAGAGAATGCAGAGTAGGAAGTAGGAAGGGATTTGTGGGGAAGGGTGAGAAGGGGCCTAGGCTTTAGCCTCCCCCAACCCCTGCGCATGTGTCTGTGTACCCTAAACACTTCTGTCTTCAGCTGGCCTATTTCTGCTAACAGTTTCTCAATTTACATATGTAAGAATTGCAGGCAAAATGACTGGAATCAAGGGCCCGTGCCACTTGGGTCCTGGCCAGCTTTTATTTCAGGCTGACAACTTTTTGGATGTAATACAAGATTTATGGTTGTTTGTTTTTTTCTAATGAGGTGGCAAGATAAGTCTGCATCTGTTACAGCTGTTCCGCACAGGATACCTGAATATTGATTTATTAAAAAAAAACATGAAAGCATAAAACTCTCAGAGTCTAAAAATAGCTTATATTATGGTGCTGGAAATTGGACTTATCATAAGTTAACTTTCTGTACCTTCTTAGTGAGTACAGGAGAGAGGCACGGCTGAAACACATGTGGGTATGTGAAATTAGTGAATAAAGGCTCTTTCTTTTCTTTTTCCTTTCTTTCCTTTTCTTTTTCTTTTCTTCTTTTTTTTTCTTTACTTCTGGAGCAGAAGAGTCACATCATGAATTTGAAGAAGAGGAGAAAATCTTTGGTGCTTCTCACAGGTGTCTGTGTAATTACTGAACCTCAGGCACACAGCACACAGCTCTCTGTGACACTTGCTAGCCCAGGTCCCAAGGCATTTGGGGGATGCTGGAAAGTACAGGAGGAGCTGCTGTTTGTTCATTAGAGGCCTAAAATGTGTGTCTCTGAGCCCTTCTTTATCCTAAATAGAGCTTGACAACCTTAGGCTCTTGTTTGTAGAGGAAATGCTTTTCCCTGTCCATCAAATTAGATTGGTACAAAGTGTGGAGCAGAAAAGCTTAAAGAATGGATCCTGTGTATTTTAAATTGTTTGCTGTATAAATCAGTCAACAGAGAGATGAGAATATCCTTGACATAGTATAAAGGTGTTTTTCTTTCCATTTTCTTAATTGAAATTTTTGAGGCTATTCTATCGTAAAATAAATTCAACTTGGCTTGAAGAAGAACTGTACACATGGAAAATAGTGCAAAGATGGTAAATAAAATAGAACATAAATAACAGGGCAAGCATATGTAGCTTCATGTTACAATTTTTGTGTGATGCTTCCTATTTTATTTAAGGAGAAATAAACTTCATATTGATGAGGCTGGCAGATGATCCAAATCGAGGGTGATTTCCAAAATCTGGAAGGACAGCAATATTTTAATTATACCTTAAGGAGATTAGAATATAGGCAGGAAATAACAAAATGAGATACAGGTTGGAAAATGCAGACTAATACAACTGGGGAAAAATAATGTAAAACACAGAACCCAAGTGAGCAGAAAAAATGTGTGCCAAAATACAACAGAAGTGCATTTGGAAGTATAGAGTGGATGGTCACACATTGCAATGTGCTGACCACCTGGGCTACCTGCGTTGCTCACCATCCAGAGAGAAAGAGATGATTGATTTTGCAGAAGGATGGTCAACAATGTTTAGCTTAGTTTCCATAATTTTGCTGTTTAAAAGGCAAAGGGATGGCAAGCCAGCCACCGTCAAAATTAACATAACAATAGAGAGGAAGGAGATGTGCCGATAGGAGGGATAAAGATCTGAATTGAGAGGGTCATTGCGGTGATGGTCTGACAGATGCACCTGATTTAAATGTGGAAGGTAACATCAACAGGCTGAGAACTTGAAAAGGCAGAAGAGAAGTTGAAGGTGATTCCACTATGGTGGCTTGGGGGGTGGGGGGTCTGTATCACTTGAGTTGGATTATAGGTGGAAATTCAAATTAAGATTAATTCCATATTGATTGAGTTGCAGGTGCTCCAAGGATACTCAGCTGCAGTACAGTATGTGAATGGATGTTAACCTCCAACTGGGTTAGTCTGTAAGCTAAGTTGATGTGTTAGTAATTATGCTGTGTAGACCTTTAAGCATTTTATTCCAAAAGGCTGAAAAATGTGGGAACCTCATACTCTTTGGTCAAACAATAGACACCAATTATTTCAGTGTTCCTTTTTTTTTTTTTTTTAAGAAATAAGACTATGTTTGCTCATCTTTTTTTAAATATAGCTATAGTATATGAGGCTATTTAAAAACAGATTTAACTTTCTGTATACAAGAAAATAAGTACTTTTAATAAAGCTTTCAGTTCTCAAATTTAATTTTCTTGGTTGACCGTTGCTTTGGCCCTGTGTATTTGTGCATATGGTGCTGCAGGTAAACCCAGGGACTCACACATGCTGGGCAAGGGCTCTGCCACTGAGCTAAATCCCAAACCCGTCACATTTAATTTTATAGGAAAACATCTTTGTCTAAAAATGTTAGTTTAAAAGTTACCAGCCAGTTCTCAAAAGTCATGGGAATTTTGGTGAATACTAGATGCAAGTCTAATAGTCTAAGGATGTCGATGATGTATTTTATTGAAATCAGATTGTTGTTTAGTTTCTTAAGCCATTAGACTTAATTATCTTTCTGGCTAGTAATTGCCAGAAATGAGGGTGATACCCCAACTAGAAGTATTCCCCAAGTAGCTGAAACAGCACTCAAGCCAAATTTTAAATTTAAAACCTCAGAAAGTTGCATTATTGGCTTTCAATTACAATATAACCTTTAAAAAATTAGGCTTTGACATTGTGGCTTTTGAGGGGAAGGTGCTCGATCTGGAAACTGGAAGAAGTTAGTTCTGGGGCTGGATCTTTCCCCTTGGGATGTCTGAGTTTGACAAGGCTCCTGAGGTATCTGAGTCTGATTCCACAGTGCCAGAGGAAAGGAGCTTCTTCTGGTCTCCATTGCAGGTTTTGAGGAGACATCCTTTGTTATTGATTAAAATCTCAGCAATTTCTTTGTATCAGATGCCCCAGTGTGTGTGCACATAAGGTGTATGAGATGATTACCCATGCAAAATGCATTGTTAATGTTAGCAGAAGCCATCTTCTAACACAGACATAAGATCTTGCGTCTGTTTTATCAAAAGAAAGTATTATGACCAGTTTGGGCTAATTAAAAGTTGAGGCTCTGTACTTCTGAAAATGTTTTGTGCCTTCTGCTAACCATCTATTATGGTTTAGATCTAAAATATCCCCTGGAAGCCTCCTGTGTTCAGAGGTGGGACTTTAGGAAAGTGATTAGGTCGTGGGGCTGCTATGCTTATCTATAGATTAATCCACAGAGGAATCTGTAACTGAATGTATTAGAAAGTAGGGCATTGTCAGAAGAGGTGGGTTCCTGGAGGTGTGACCTGGAAGGGTTTATCTCCTTCCCTTGCTCTTCCTTACTATCTGCTTCTTCGCCACCATGATGTGAGCAGCTTTCTTCTGCCCAAGACCTTCTGCTGCACCATTGCCATTGCTGCCTTGGAGCCAGCCAGTCATCAACTCAACCCACTCTAAGTGTGAGCCAAAATAAACCTCTTCTCCTTTAGTTTTGAGTGTGGGATATTTTGTCCCAGTGCCAATAAAATGACTGAGACACCATGATTAAAGTGTCTCTCCTTTTAGCATTGTCCATTTTTAAGTTTCAGAAGGGGATATGTACTAAGCAGTGATTTCCAAACATATTTGACCCAACAGATTTTCCCATTTCAATGGAGAATCTTTGGGGCCACTCATTCTGAGGAATATGTATCAGGAACTCATGACCAGGATTTTGGAGAAGATGTAGGAAGCAATGGTTGAGACATGCGCCTTGAAGGTCTAAGAGAAGGCTAACGCCCTTTTGAGTCTGGCAGATTGTGGATATGGGACAATATGTAGTGTACACAAGGAAGAGTGATGCCCTTCCAGCATAGCCCTTCTTGGTGAGCCAGGTTCCACTTTGAGGGGTAAAGGATTCTTTGAAAAGGTAGAAGATGCAGTAATGTTCCCTTATCTGTAGTTTTCTGAGTTTCTATTACCTAAAGTTGACATTGATCAAAATGTTTAGGAGATATCAAAACATTTATGTAATGGGTTAATATAATACGTGTAATGCATACTATTACGTAATTTTTCTATATATTAGATTTTGTTAATTTCTTACTATGCTTAATTTCTAATTTGCCATATATTATATAGAGGGGGGGGACAGAAACAGAGACAGAAAGAGGGGGCAGATAATAAAGCATAATATAGATGTTCCTCAGGTTACTATAATTGATCTTAGCCAAAAAACTGAGAAGTGACCCTCTCAATAAATCCATTGTAGTGTTACCTCTCAATAAGTCCACTGTAAGTTGAAAGTGTTGTCAATAATAATTTAATACACTCAACCTATGAATCAGCCTCCCTTACCATGTGTGTGTAACACCTCCATTAGCCCACCACTGGACAAAATCTACTTTGTAATGAAATGCGTCATAAATTTATTGTGTATTGAAAGTGGAAAAATAGAAGGATTGTATGGTTGTGCTTTCTCATCAAGCTGAAATCAGTAAGCTGGGGATGGTCTGTATTTATAGGGTGGGGCACACTCCAGGGTTTCAGGCATTCCCTGGGGGTCTTAGAGTGTATCCTTTGTGCAGAAAAAGGGGCTACTGTAAAATGCCACTATGAGTTAAATTGTATCTCCCCCAAATTCTATGGGGAAGTCCTTCATACCTTGAAATGTGTCCTTATTTGAAAATAGGGTAATTTCAGATGTAATAAATTGAGGTCATTGGATTGAACTCTGATCCAATACAACTGGTATCCTTATCCGAAGCAGATATGTGGGCACAGGCAGGCACACAGGGAAAATGCCACGTGAAGATGTGAGGAGAGGTCAGGGTGATGTCAAGGAACACAAAAGTCTGCCCACAGACCACCGGTAGTGAGGAAAGAGCCTTGAAATACGATACTCCTTTGCAGCCTGGGAAGGAACCCACCCCGCCAACATCTTGATGTACAACTTCTGCCCTGTAGAAGTGGGAGATGACACATTTTCAGTGTTTAAGCCATCTGGTTTTCTGGTACTTTGTTACAGAAGCCCTAGGAAGCCAATAGAAGGAGCGATGGCACCATGGAGGGGAATTCTAGTGGAGGGGTGGATGATCCAGCCAAGGGAAGGGAGGGGATGATGGGAATTATTTCTGTTGTGGGTGGTCACAGAAATCTGGGAGCAGAGCTTTGCTTTTGCACATGGAAATTACCAGTCACATTTTTCATTTGTAATGGTAGTTGCTTCATCAGGTTCTGACATAGGTGGGACAGGAAAAGCTCAAAGAATATTAGACAGATGTGCCCCGAGGTGTTGAGCAGTACCTCTGAAAGAACTCCACCGTGATTTGTTCTGGAGCTTTCAACAAGTTGATCAATTTCATCCACTTTACCTGTTGCTGTTGCTGAGTTTTCCTTAACCTTAGCAAAGAATGCTAATTAGTTATGAAAACGTATATTGATGAATGAGGTGAAAGCACTCTGAGGAACATGGGTACTATTGGTTAACAGTTGATTTACTCATTGACGGACTGTCTGTGGAAAGAGTATTTCAGGTTATAAGGAAAGTATTTTGAAATGTTGTAGGATGTAAGTTAATCCTGACTCTATCTATTACTCATGAAAGAAAAAGGATATGATGTCATTCGTTACAATATGAACAGTTAGTCATTAATTATCTGTTAGCAAGAATCTGTTTTAGTAAGTTTTTATAAACCAACATCTTCCAAGCAGTGCCTTGATCTTGTAATAGAGAAGAGACTGAAATCCATGTAGCCTGAGTGTGGTTTTCTTACACAGTTGTCTGATTCTTTTTAGTTTTTCAGCTTATATGCAATATAATGCAATATATTTTCATTAGCACTGAATTTGCAGGTAGCATATTTTTCTTCATTCACTCCTGTTTCTTCACTGGTAAAATACACTCTGATTCTTGCACCACCTGTTGGTGTACTCCTTACCTTTATGTGTGTTCATGTCACTGTTGGTTAAGTAGTGGTTCACGTTGCCCAAATATGCGGGGTTTTTTCTTCCATTAAGTGTATTGGTACATTTTAGGCACATAATACAGTTATATTCGTTATTGGAACTTGTACCTTTACATGATGTACCTTGATTTTTATTTTTTCCCCATTCCCCTGCCCTCCCTCCAACCCCTCCACCCCTCTCTATTTAGCGACTTTGTTTTCATTTTCTCATATTCATTCCATTCCCCTTTCCTTTCCCCTACCCTTCTCACTTCCCTTTCCCTTTGCACCTCTTCTTCCTATTTCACATTATCTATTATACATTTGGATCCTTATTTACACTTTCAGTTTCTCACACCAGAGAAACTATCGGGTATTTACATGAGTCAGAGTTACCACCAGGAAATGAGCAACTCTAAAAGCTGTACATTTCATTTCGAATATACCTTTCCCAGTCCTCCCAGAAGAACTAAGATGAGAGGAGAACGTAATCTTTATACACATGATTTTATATTTTGAAATTATAACATTTCTGTTACACCATATTAACAGGAAATAATAATGGGGGAATAATTAGATTGGGAATAAAGATAGAGACATTGATGCTACTTAACCTGTGTCCTTTTTATGTAATATTGGTTAGAAATCTCAAAAGCCATTGTGGAGGACCATGGGAGTGTAGCTCAGTGCTAACCCCAGGACCACAGGAAGAAGAGTTTATTACAAGATGCGTGGAAGAATTAAAGTGCATCATTTAGAGAGAAATTCCTTCCAAACATAGGTTGTGTTTTCAGAACAAAGGACCCGAGGCTTGTCTTCAGAAGATATAGACCTATGCCCTACTGATAGTAAAAGGAAAATCAGCACCTTTGGAGAAAATTGCAGTGTTTTATACTTGCACTGTTTGATTAAAGAAAATGCATAGGAAATAGTAAGTTGGGGGCCCAGCTACCCTGATTTGTGTTTGAAATTTGCAGGTGGAGATTGGGTGCTGATGGTGTATCATCTGCTATCCACTTGTTTTCCCGAGGGTGACATGAAGGGCTGTGTTTGAATCAATCTTCAATTAACTTATTTTTATAGCATGGTTTGGTTCCAAAAACTGGACATGGACATTTTATTTGGCATCATTTTCAGGATATCTCATGGGGACTCTTGGACTATTTCTCTTGTTTGGTCTGTGTCCATCTATGCTCTGGACTATGTATTGTGACCAAACATGGAATTTTCATGTAGACTAGGGATGTGCTGGGGTGTTTCCATGTATACACGAACCAGCCAAGATATAACTGATACAAAGAAAGGATAGTACTTAAGATATGAAGTGAATATTGTAGGAATTCAGTTCCAGTATTAATTACTAAGGATAGTGGAAGTTTGATTTTTTTTCTAAAAGTGAAGTTATTCTTAAAGAAGAGAACAAACCCCTGAGTATTTTGAAACATCCTCTAATTCAGTTACCTAAGAATATACTTTTTAAAATTTTTTGGTAAGAGAAAAGAGTATAAGAGTAGCTCTCCATGATCTGACAAGATTCTCTGCAAAATGCTCAGGATCCTAAATCCTCCATGTTTGTGCTATGTTCAGTTTGTTTGTTTTATTTTTTTGAAATCATGCTCAGGATGCCAGGTGGGGATGACTTGTCAAACTTCTGCAGTGACACTTTTCAAAGATATTCTGGGCCCAAGAGAGCCATTGCAAATAATGCTTTTCAAAAAGGATTTAAAATTTAAGTAAATGTCATTCCTAAAAATAATTTTTTCCAGCAGAAGTTGGCATTGTCAATGGCATCCTCATTGTCATTTTTACTGAACAGATAACAAAACCAAAAAACCTAAAAGCAAACCAAGACTCTAATGATAAGAAAGCAAGACTTGTTCATAGCTTTTGAGCTCTCAGTAGGACTTGGACAGGAGTGCAAAGCAGGGTGTATGGCAAGGCCTGAGCGTATCAATGAGTATTTAGCTTGGAGAATGGGAAAAGTGAATCTTGTACAGAGGCAAGTTCTGCAGGATGAATTAAATGAAAGAATTTGAATTTGAACTTGGAAAGATAGTTTCGGTGTGTTGAATGGGCTTTTTAAAGGAAATATTTTCAGTCACTTTGTATACTACACATATTTAGATATTTGTGAGATTGTAATATAGTCAGAGAAAAAAAAATCAACCCAGATTGAGTCTATTATGTTCCCTGCTCATTTGATATTTGGATACTGAAAGGGAACTTCACCAGTGCTTTCCTCTGGACAAATGTTATTTATGCCACCATACGTAACACATTGACTCAATAGCTAAAAATCTGACAGGTTTGGCTGAAGAGTGAAGAAAAGAGCATCGAATGTTAAACCATATAAACAAGTCATAGAAAAAATAATTTTTACCATAGTGAAAGTCAATATGGAATAACACATGAGCCTTTCTTAATTTTTACTTTAAACATAATGATTGAATCTCCAGCTTTTTGGCCTGTGCTTTCAAAATACCCCTGTGGCTGGAATATTTTAGAATACATTTAGCTCTATTGTAGGGAATTACAGAGTCTGTTGAGAATCATGTTCATGCTTTGCTATGTTCCTGTTTCCTCTGTAAGATGAGAGCCCCTCTTCCTTGTACTTCCTGATCTCACCCAAGAGTTTTAAAATTATTTTTAAATAAAGGATGGTGTCACCATCTTTGGAAAGATTTAAAATAGCAGGTTTGGGGTGTTTTATATACATACACGAAAATTCAAGTAGAATTCAGTACAAATCTATGCCCACCCCATGTATAAGCCACTTATTCCACCCATGTGTAGCAATAGGAGATTGGAGTCTGTTAGAACGTAGCTTGTGAGCAGGCAAATGTGCCTACCTGTCTTGGCTTTCTGGGCTCAATATTTTCATGAAGGGGAGAGTTTGCAGGAAGGTCCATACAAGAGTCCATTTTCAGGTCTGTATTTGTAAATTTGTGCAGTCTTTCTATATATGAATTTAGAAATATAAAGGGATTCGATTCAGATTGTTTGGCAGATGTAGCAGAGTATCATAAAAGGCCTTTCATTTATAGGGTTTTTTAGCATCTTATACATACATGATAAACCCTACAGAACAATCTGCCCCTCAGGCTGCTTGGGAAGTGTCCTTTATAGTACTGTGCAATTTGTGCTAAAGCAGAAGTGATGACACTTAAATATGGAGGAGAAAACAGCCCAAGCAGGATGCATTCTAAATAGAGGGAACACTCTGCAACTACCTTAATATAGACTAGGCATAGAGTACCTACTTTGTACAATTTCACTTAGTGCAGTTTCAGGTAATCACCATCAATGTGGTCCAAAAATATTCATTAGAAAGTGTCAGAAATACATGGTTTATAAGTTTTTAAATGCGTGTTTTGATTAGCATGATTAAATCTCTCTCCATCCTGCCCAGAAAGTGAATCATTCTTTTATCCCAGAATATTCACAGTCTCTGTGTTACCTGCATGTTAGTTATTTATTAGCCATCCCAGTTATCAGATCCACTGTTTTAGTGTGGAAGTGCTTGCATTTAATTAACCGTTATTTTACTCAACAATGACAACACTCAAGCACAAGAATAATGATGCTGGGAACTTGGATATGCTAAAGAGAAGATTAATGTGCTTCCTTTTTTGTTGTTTCATTTTATGATTCTAGGGATTAAACCTAGGCTTGTAAAGTGCTTCCTTTAAGTGAAAAAGTGAATGTTATCGATTAAAGAAAAAAAAATCGTATGCTGAGGTTGTTAAAAAATCTATGGGAAGAAAGAATCTTCTCTCTGTGATACTGTGGCGAAAGAAAAAGAAAATCATGATAGTCCTGCTGTTGTACCTCAAACTATAAAAGTTATGGCTACAGTGTATGAAAATTCTTGGTTACAATGGCAAAGGCATTAAAGTTGTGTATGTGTTTAAAGGAAAAATCATACTATCTACAGCATTTGGTACTACCTGTGGTTTCGGGTATCCCTTGAGGGCACCTTGGAACATATTTACTGCAGAGAACGGGGGGAGGGATAGAATAAAAAACTGAGGATTTATGCCTTATAATTTCATTAAACCTTACAATTTTTTTTTTTTTTTTTTTTTTTTTTTTTG
>NW_022900950.1:29491264-29511703 GCF_012274545.1 Fukomys damarensis
GTACTGAGGATTGAACTCGGGTCCTTATGCTTGCGAAGCAGGTGGTAGGTTATACCACTGAGCTAAACTTCCAGCCCACAAATTCTATAAAGTATGCATCATTTCCATTTTATAGATTCAGACAAAGAGTTGTAGGACTTGCCCCAAAACATGCCAATCTACTGATTAAAATACAGTAATGTTGAATTATCTGAGAAATGAAACTAGCCAAATTTCACTTTTGAGTAAGCTGACATTTTTAGCTGCCTTTTAGATATTTTTCTCTAAACATGTAAATTAGTTCCTGTTGCAAATAGACTTACTGGATTTTTAAAACCAGTTCTGCTAATGATACAAGAAAACTGATAAGAATTCACTACTAAGAGATTTATATAGTTCATTCTGATTTGGAAATCATAATACGATTTTAATTTCAATTTGAAAAAAATTGCTGACTAGAGATACTTTGTATAACTATTTGTTTTTGCTCTGTGTTTTCAAAAACAGTACATAGTAGTGAACATTGCAAATGAGCTAAATAGTCTAAATTAAGAAAATTTCACTATTCGGTAGGAAGAATAGTTTCTGATTCAAGAGTGATAAGATTTTTTTCTCCTATGTAATTTCATGTTGAAGATATTTCAACAAACTGGTCAGAGTTCTGCCAAACTGTTTTGAATGTTCTTTAGAACTGTTTTGAGTGAACTGATTTTTCTCTTCATGGCACATCTGAAGTTTCTTAAGATTTCTGGAACTTTTTATTTCTATTTTAAATGTTATATAAACTCTTTGGTTCTACCATTGAATGAAATGTTATGACATTTAAGGGAAAAAATCGTATAAGCATTAATAAATGTAAGATATTTGTTGCTTTTTCATTTGACCCCATCCAGCTTTCATCCCAGTGTGCACCAAACTGAAGGCACTGGCCTCGTGTTTAATTGTTTAATGCAGAACGTGGTTTGATGCCTTTCTTGTGCTTTCAGTACTGGTAAATTAATCAAAAGAAAGTTACTGCTCTGCTGGGCATTAACATGGGTTTATAAGTTTCTGCTTCAGGGCCCGTTCATCAACTCAAATGCTTTTAAGCCCCGTACAGAGTGTAAACAGTGTGACTGCGGCAGCTTTGAGGTGAGCCATTACTTGTGACCCGCTTACATTTGGGAAGGGGCCTGTTTGTATTAACAGTTACTCTGGCTTGGATTATAGGGTTTCCAAATGGTTTTTCTCCTTTTTATTTTAATGTTTTTAGTATTTTGTGATGCTCCACATCCACCATTACCACCACATACACATACCATGGACATTTCAATAACAATACCTGGAGTTCAAATAAATGAAGATTTTTTTCTAAACATTGCAAGCTAAAATATGTACAGGAAGCAACTGATGCTTGTCATCAGAGCACAGTAAAAGTGACAACACCAGTTGAGATATCAGTTATCAGAAGAGTTTTTATCAATATAACATTATGAGTTCTTAGGATTATTTTTGTCTTTTGTTAGATAAAAGTTGATACTTTTACTACTGTTTTATTACCATGTGTGCCAACTGTTGGGCCAGGCACTATGATACTAAAGGACACAGCGTTTGCCTTGTGGGAATTAGTACTGAGGGAAGTCAGGTGCATGAAGGGTTATTTCAAGACATAGGGTTCTGACTGTTAGGACTCCCGTGGGGGCTTTGGGGAATTACAGGAGGATGAGAATGTTCGGCAGGGAAGGTGGACAGAGAACCTGAGATGGGGAGGAATATCTGGGAGACCTCTCCTAATGTGAAGGTGGTGTCTTCAAAATTGAGGTGAAGCTTGCTAAGTAGAGACTGCAAACTAGAGAAACGGAAGTGGAGGTTTTATCTAGAGAAAAAGCAGAGCAGCAGGAATGCGGGTGGGTAAGTGATGCGGGATTAATTGTCTTCATGCAGGTGTTATCACAGAAGTGAGCCTCACTAGGCAGGGCATTGCCAGAAAGCCCCTTGACTGTGCATCTGCTAAGCTCAGACTTTTCCTGGAGGGAGCCCCTGAAGGATTTCAGAAAGAGGGCAGTGGGCAGCTTTGCCTTATAAATAGAGCAGGAAGGCAGTATAGACAAAGGAGGGAAAGGCAGCAAACTTGTATTGGTCATTCAAACTTTCTTTACAAATGGAGAAGAAACTTACATGGGATACTCTGGTCCTTATTTCATAGAATCAATGAGTCATAAGTCATTTCATGTTATCTCCTTTGTTTTTGATCATTTACATCAGTGGGCAGCTTTGCCTTATAAATAGAGCAGGAAGGCAGTATAGACAAAGGAGGGAAAGGCAGCAAACTTGTATTGGTCATTCAAACTTTCTTTACAAATGGAGAAGAAACTTACATGGGATACTCTGGTCCTTATTTCATAGAATCAATGAGTCATAAGTCATTTCATGTTATCTCCTTTGTTTTTGATCATTTACATATTAATGTATCATTTATTGACTTATCTGTGTCCCTATAAAGTTGTATTAAGGGGACCTTGATGAAGTCCTCTCTGAAGAATCAGAGTTGGAACACCTGCCAATGTCAGGCAGTGCTTTATGACCCAAACATAGTAGCCTCCGTTTCTCAAAGGATTGCTTTCTGAGGGCAGTCATGAGACTTTTCTTGAAACCCAGTGGGAAATGTACTAGTTGAACATAGATATTCCTTGAGTTACCACGGGTGATGTCCCAGTAAACCCATTGTAAATTGAAAATGTCCTAGGTGAAAATTGGATTCAATACACTTAAACTGCAGAACACCACAGCCCAGCCTACTCTACCTTGACATTCTCAGAACATTTCCATTAGGTTATAATGGGGTAAAATCTTTGAACAAAACGCCTGTTTCATGCTAAAGTGTTGAGTAATAGCATGTGATTTACTGAATACTGTGCTGAAAGTGAAAAACAGAATGGTTGTAGGGATATGCTTTCTGCACCTTTGTAAAGTCAAAAAAGTCTTAAGTCCAGGACCTACTCAGTCAGCCGGGTGACCACGAGGGTAAATTCCACAAGCCACTCAACACTTTAGTATAAAACAGGTTTGGTATTAGATGATATTGCCCAGCTGTAGAGTAATGATAGTATTCTGAACACAATTCAGGGTGATGGGCTCAGGTGACATGTTCAGTAGCCCAGGTATATTAAATGCATTTTCAACTTGAAATAGTTTCAGCTTACCATGGGTTTATCGTGGGTTATCTGCAAAGCCAAATCTAGAGGTAAAGTGTCCCGCTGGTTCAGTCTGCCCTCTTCCTGGCTCTTGTCCATCTGTAATTCTCATCCCTTCGAGCTGCGCACGAGCTCCACACCTACATAGCCCAAACACTTCTGCCCTCGTCTCTCTGTTCTCGACTACTTTGCCCAATTCCCTTTCCTGAGCTCAGGTGGTCTTAGCTGTGTCAAGAACACTGTGTGCATGGTTCCAATTCAGTGGGACGCTTCTTCCACTGTGTGATATGCTTTGAGAAATCAATGTATTCAAGTAGTGGAGGGGAGGGCTTGGGAATCTGGGTTCCCTCCAGAGGTGGCCTCCTTCAAGTAGCGTTGATACCATGGTTATATTGTCTCAGAAGGATAGAAAATCTCATGAAGAAAAATCCTCTTCTGCTCAATTTTTATAAAATTTCTATTTTGATAGAATTACTTGGACGAATAAATGGAATTCTTTTTGGAATTACGTTGATGCTTTGGTAATTATTCCTGGTGACGATGTAACAATTTTTAAAGCCTGATAATTTGTTGTTATATGTGTCCAGGGTCCAAAACTGAAGTGGTTTTTTGACTGCCTTGCAGGAATGTTAACAACAAAGGCACTTATGGTTCATGGCTAGCACTGCTATCTTCAGGGTACAGAGGCCCCCATTTTCCTGGGAAAATTTAACTTACCATGTAAATGTGATTTATTTGGTGGGTGGGTTTCCTCATTCTCCTACAACATTCTCTGTGGTTAATTTCCCACACCCTTGGCTTGTTTTAAATTCAACCTCATCAACAGATGTATAGAAAAAAATATATAAATGCATCTATACTGTATGTGTGAAACATTTATTTTTTGTCATTGTTCCCTAAGCAATACACCTAGCAATACTATGCAGTATTTGCATTGTACTAGGTATTTGAAGTCATCTAGAGATGATTTCAAATAGGCATCCTTTGATGTTCCTGGAAAATTGATTTCAGGAGCCCGGGTGGCACTGAGGGACAATTGTGTTGTCCATTGGTGGTATATATTGGTGGTATCTGTGGGTGCTTGTTTGTGTACTCATTAGCGTTATATAATTGTGGCCTCTTCATTCTTTGCCAAACTCTGTTCAAAGTGTTCCCTTGACCTGAGCACATTTCTGTAGGTTTTGACTCCTTGTCTCTACCATGCTTTCAGGACTAGCTCAGAGAAAAGTATGACTTTTTTCCTAACTCTCCTCCTCCTCTGTCCTCACTGCATGTCTTTGGCTAAGGTGTTTTTCCCAGAAGTCTTCACTTTCAACCTGCCTGAAGCAATTTATAAATAGATCCTATCTCCCCCATCAGAGCATGAAATATTGTGGGGCACCTCAGATCTATAGTTACCCAGGGGTCCTTGGGCCTGTCTGAGGTTCCCTTTGCTTTAAACCCATCTACTGCAAGAAGGGACAGACAAGGCAGAGTGGAGAAGTGGATGCAGGCACCACTGGAGGGAGAAAGCCTGGCTTGACAGCCTCCATGGATCCATGAGTACCTTATGAAAGGTGGAAAATCTGGGAAACACAACCCATAAGCTGTGTGTGAGCCTCGCGGGTGCCCCTGGGCTTCATCCACACATGTGTTTGTAGACCTTTCTAGCTATTGTGCAGCTCCCAGCTTGCTGCTAATTCATATGAGTGTGGGCCAGATGCTCTAGGCTGTGGCTACTGGCTTCCCTCCCCTTTGATGCACAAACCTTTCTTTGCCTTTCCACAGACTTAGAACAATGCATGGCTGTAAAGGTGGAGAATCTCTTTTTAGTGTTGTTAGTCAGTCCATAAATACTGTCCAGTGCCAGCTCTGTGCCAGGAGTTGAGGTGCATGTTGAAGCTGTGTTGTAAGGACAAGGAACAAGGTGCTAGCATTTGGGGGAATTGAGGAGGAAATGATCCTCTCCAGCTCTGTGACTTTGTTTCCCAGATCCTCTCAGAGCTGTTTTCTCACTGGACCTGGCAATGATGTGTGATTCATGTGAGAATGCTCCCAGTTGTCTGAAGGGCACAACCTTATTCTGTGTACTTGGAGTGTGTGCAAAAGACAAAAGCCACCTGCATCAAAGCTCAGGACAAATTAACTCCCCAGAGCTAAGGAAAAGTCCATTTCCTTCTCCAACAGCATCTGGAAGACATAGAAGTAGGCTGTTTCCTAATTACCATTAAAGTGCATTAGGCCAACATTCCTGTATATTTTTCTGTCCTTTATTCACTCAAGCACTTGAAAAGAAATTACTCCCCATGCACAGCATTACATCCACATACCTTACCCAGTGGCGTAGGACACTGCAGATCCTGCCTGCCTCAGTGGCGACTGGCAACTGGCAGCCTGGCTTCACAGTCAGCCCCTTGCTGCTCTGTGGACTGAACTCAGGCACCTGGTACTCTGATGTCAGTTGCCTGGTTCACTACAATCCGAATGATGAGATTGTTTAATGTGCAGTATTTTCCTTTGTTCTATTACTGACCTGAGCTTCACAGCATGCAGATGAAAAGTCTTGAAATGCACAAAGAAAACTGACAAAGAATATCAGCTCCTTACTAACCTTTGTGGCCCTGGCCTCTGCTTTGTTCCGCTCAGATCAGTCAAAAAGAATGGGCTTGTTCCCTTGCTGGCTGCCCTCTTTTTAGAAAGCAGGGGCCTTTTCTATGCTGCCAGGAAAACTTCACCTTTTAAACATTTCTAATGGGAAAAACCTATGTGATTTTTTTTTTTGAATATTTGAGTTTTTGCTGATAGGACTTAATAGGCTGCAGCTCGCTTCTTGGAAGCTGGTCAAAACTGGTCTTTTGATAATACTGAGAAGTCTTTTCCTTTGTCAGAAAATTATTAACTTCAATTTTAGAAGAACTTTAGTGAAAGATTTGCAGCTCAGAGAGTGCCTCCTATAAATGAGAGGGTTCTAAAGACTTGTCTGAAGGGAGAAAACCAGCAACAGGGCCTTGGCTCTCAAAATTTGTTCTACTGGATATAAAGAACAAATTCAAATTTTTAATTTCTTTATATAGTATTAATAAAAAGTATTTCATACATGGCATTCCTCTGTGTTCTGGTTTGTTTTGTTTTGCAGTGCTGGGATCAAACTCATGGCACGTACACACTAGACAGGTGCCCTACCCCCAGCCAGGTTCTGTTAGTTTTTAATATGGCAATAAGCAGATCATCCACAACATGAGAATAACTGTCAGGGTTTTTGGAAATGGCCATACATTGGAGTGGGTAGTTCTTTTGTTTACTTGCTCTTGCCTAGTATTGTTTTACCTAGTTAACTCTGGAAATTTCTTTCATATCATTTCTATTCATTTTCTTAGAGGAAAAACTGGTTGTAGACTTCCACTTGTACTGTGTTGTAATTGGTTTATTTGCTGTTATTTTGAGTGTTGTTTTGTTTGTAGATAATAGTAAGAAGCAAGATTATTCCAGTATTTGAATGGAGAAGAATCACTCTACTGTGATTGCTATTGCTAGGGGAGATGATGGCTGTGATGATTATGGGGTTGTCAGATGCTTGCAGTTTATTCTAAACAGCGGACATTGTTTTGGCGCATGAGAACAGATTGAGCTAATTATACAATTCCAGTCATTCAAGGGAATTGTGATACTACTGCACTTCAAACTCCAGTTGCAAGTTGTCCCTGTCAGATCCCAGGTCCGGCCAGGGAAAAAACTACTAAAAGAGAGACAAGTTGACAAGTTTCTCTTCCATCCCTAATAACAACTCTGCCTCAAAACTACCTGTGTACCATTTCCTTCGTGTTATATCAAAACTGCTCCCATATGGCTGCAATCTGATGGAAAGAGTCACAATTAGCAGTAGTCATGGTATGCAAAGAACCTTGTTGGATACATAGAAAATTGAAAAATGATGTCTTGGTGGTGCATGCCTGAAATTCCAGCACCTTTGGAAGCCAGAGGCAGGATGATCGTAGGTTCAAGCAGAGCCTGACCAATTAAGCGACTTAGTGAAACCCTGTCTCAAGGTAATAAAAGGGAGGCAGGAAATCTGTAGATGTAGCTCAGAGTGAACACCTGAGTTTAGCCCCCAGTACTAAAAATACTAAGAACTCACAATCTTGATTGCATTTATTTCTATCCAATGTGTGAGAATATTGTCTTTTAAATGCTGGCACCAGAAATACTAAAATACTGACACTGGAAGTATTTGCGATTTGGGATTTTTTACAAATTTGGGGATATATTAATATACATAAGGAGGTATATTTTAGATAGGACCCAAGTCTAAGCAATACATTCATTTGTTTCATACATACCTTATATACATAGGCTGAAGGTAATTTTATATACTATTTTTCATAATTTTATGCATAAGACAAGGTGTGTGCAGTTTTTGTTTCATATTGGCACTCAAAATTACAGAGGCTGGATTTCAGATTTTTAAATCACAGATGCTCAGTTTGTAGGTTTAATGTGTTATACGATGCAACAGGTAGATGTATAAAAGATTCTATATAAAATTATACTTGAAAATAATCTTATACAAGATTTAAAAGAAAAACCTTAATTCAGACAGGGACATGTCAACAAAGACTTCCTTCTCTCGCCAGTTCACGGTCCTTGTTGGTATCGTCAGAAGATTAGCAGGAGGACCAGAGAGGAGATACACACAAATAAGTAGAAGTGAGGCTCCCTTTACAGCCCATCATGTGATTCCTGCTCACTGGGTGAATTCAGTCCCACAGTCCTCCTTGTTCATTTGTTCACACACTGCATCCCCTGAGCTTGTCCTCCCTTCTCCTTAGCTGTGACAATAGGCACACTGGAGGCCTGCAGGGCAGAGCACTGGCTCTCCAAAGTCCACTGGCTCTCTGAAGGCTGGGGCTGGGCTGGGGAGGAAGTGGACCTTAAGGCCTTCACCACATATTGGTTATCTGTACTTTAGACTGCTGCTCTGGACCTTACCTGACTCACTGTACCTTATCTGACTCACTGTAGCCAAATAGACTTAGTGTGCACTTGTGCTTTGGAAACTGGCTACTTTAGTATGAGATGCTAGGAGATCATTCATCACAAAGTGTACACCACCAAAGTTGTGACTGCTTCAGATTCTGTCTGAATGCCAGTTGTTTTTAATAAGATACTGTATTTCTGAGTGCCTGGGTGTGTGCATCTGTTCATATGTGTGTGCATGTGTGTCTCAATGTGTGTGTGTGCCTGTGTGTGCCCATATGTGTGTACCATGCAGGGGTTCTGCTATCATCACTTGGACTCCACTAGCAGCCACCTCTGTCACATTCCTTGTTTGGGGCTTGGTTTGGTCAATGACTGTCATGTTCAGCTGAGAAGCAGGTACACTTGTAAGATGTAGACGTGGTATTTTGACACTATTAAGGCATGAAAAGTGAAAGCCTTTTCTCACTAAAGATGGTGGCCCCACTCGCTGTTTTGTTCTTGAGCACTGCACCTTCTACACACCTCCTATCTATTTCTCCAGTATCTTGGAGAGTTTTCTGCATTCTAAACTCCCCTTCTGGAACTACCTATGATCCAGGTGGTTCTGCATCTGGCTAACACTAGACAAAGTCTCCTTTCTAAGCTCTGTGATTTGTCTCTATTCAGAAGGCAGCATGACTCCCTGGCTCCATACTGCTGCTGGTAGCCCCAGTGAATGTGGCAGTTGTTGGCAGTACCAACCCCACCCATCAAACCATGTCAACAAGGCAAAGACTTTATGAACAAAACCCTTATCACAAAGGAAATAGCACAAAGAATCAATGACTGGGATCTCATCTTATTAAAAAGCTTTTGCATAGCAAAAAACAAAACAAAACAAAAAAACAAAACCCACAAAAAAACAGCAATAGAGTGAAGAGGCAATTTTTGCCAGCTATTTCTTAGACAAAGGACTAATATGTAGATTATATAAAGAACTCAAAAAAAAATCAGGCCCCCCAAATTTAAAGATCCAGTCCAAAAATAAGCATCTGAAATGAATAGTTTTCAGATGAAGTACAAATAGCAAATAAATATATGAAAAAGTGTTCATCATTGATCATTCGAGAGACGCAAGTGAAGACAATGCTGAGATTCCATCTCATCCGAGAAAGGATGGCTGCCATTAAGAAATCAACCAATAACAAATGCTGGAGCGGGCGTTGGGGAAATGGAAACTTTTTCCATTGTTGGTGGGAGTGCAGACTGGTGCAACCACTGTGAAAATCAGTGTGGCCATTCCTCAAAAAACCAAAACTAGAGTTTCCATTTGACCCAGCTATTATTCCCCTTCTTAGTATCTTCGCAGAAGAATTAAAAGCACGTTTAAAATGTTCAAATGAGAAGGAGAACAAGGGAGGGGGAGGAGGCAAGGAAAGAAGGGGCAAGGAAATCATGGAAACAAAGTTTTGGTAAACAAGGAGGGGAAGAAGGTTTGGAGGGAGGGGAGGGAAATGGGAAAAAAAGAAGCAAGCTATATCATGTGCAGGTATAAATTCCCTATAATGAATGTCATCATTATATATAAATGTACCAATCAATAAAATGAGAAAGGAAGAAAACCCATGTCAACAGCTAAGTTAATTTTTAAGTGGTAGCTGTTACTTATAAGAGATGGTAACCTGAGAAAACATAGCTATGATGTGTTCATTTACTGTGAAAAGTGCAGCTGAAAGGTTGAGGTTTGGGCTTCTCTGAACAGGGATTCTCCTCTATCCAGAGTCTTCATCTTTCGCTTACTTTGGTCAAAACTGCAAGACTGCCACTATTTATTTGACATAATCAGCTTGTCCTTGAATGTGAAATGTTTTGAAACCACTATAAATAAAGAGAAGGAGAAAGAAGAGAAAGTTAAATTTGAGGCCTCAAAACCATTATAAAAATACAGGTAAATTAAACAAAAATATTTGTTATCTCTGATACTTGGTGATAAGGGATCTAAAGAAGAATAAAACAAATCCCAAACACCAAATTCACAGCCTACTTATGGAGCCAAGACACAGCCACCTACATTCAGATCAGATTTTTGTCCCAAGAATTAATGAATTGGAGAAGCAAGTAGCAAACTACACTTTACACAGGTTGCATTAGCTACCAATATAGTCAGTGTTGTAATATCTCTGTGGATATACAGTGACTTGTGATTCATGTCCCCTCTGGATGCAGACGCTCAAGTGTTCCATCACTGTGCTCGTATTCATCCCACTCACCATCGCGTGCCACCCACCTTGTCTTCCTGATGTCTGCCTGTCCATCTTTGTCATTCTTCAGGCTGTAGCAGGTGTCCAGAATCCTTAGGAGTCACTTTCAAGTTCTGTTTTGTAATTGCCATTTCAAAATGCTGTGCCTTTTTAAATTTTTTTTTTTTTACCTATGTAGTCCTGAAAAAATAAGGCAATTGAACTGGACTTAGATGGCTTGTTAAATACCAACTTCCGACTTGCCCCCAACCCCATACCAAATATTGAACTCAGGACCTGTGCTTATGATGCAGGCACAGCACTACTGAACTAAATCCCCAGCCCATTGCTTCAAATTTTTAAAAGGCATGTGTATGAATGCTATTTAGAAGAAAACCTTGTGTGACTTACCTCTGTTCTCATCCAACAAACTCTACTCTCTAAAAGAAAGGAAAAACACATCAATCTGCAAAGTAACTGCCCCCAAGTGAAAGTACACATACTGGTGCCTTCTGCTGTCCCAGCAGCTCTGAGGGTTGCTTGGGTTAGGACTAGGATGAAAGCTGAAATTCCATGGGCTGGCCCCTTTGTTTTCCCCAGAGTTCAGATAGTTATAGTTTGGCACATAAGCTGGACTGGGAATCAGGTGACCTTTTGTTCCAGGCACAGGTGATGGGTGAAGGGAAAGTCTAATTAAAATCCCTCTAAGCATCTTGGTCGTCATTAATTTTCAGTAGTGCATGAGCTCATGAAGCCTGGTCCTGCAGGAGCCATAAGCTTCCTATGAAATGTCAAAACTCAAACACTTCTCAGCTTTCCTCCCAGCTCTGTTTCCTATTCCCACCTTCCCACAGCAGAGGTCAGGTGCACTGTTTTGAAATACTAGTGCAGTTTGCAGTGGGGAACAATATGTGTATGTTAGCTTCAAGGAAGGCAGACACTCTTGAGAGGGGATTGGGGGCCTTCATAAAGCATTTCAAGGAAGCAGAGTATTGAATTAATGCTTTTTGTGCTAAAAACATTAAGGTATTTAAATGTGTTATTCTAATCCCCATTTCAGCCTGGGAACAGAAGGATCTAATATCTTTTATTCAAATCCCAGCCTTCCTAGCCTGCTGCATTCTTTTCAGCCCAGCTCAGGAAGAGGCAGGCTGTAACCTGTTGCTTTCAGTGAATACAAAACCATATGCAATTCACAACATACATACCATTCAATTTTTGCATAAAATATAGCTGTCCAGATCTTAACACATCCCACATCTTTTCATGGACATGTTATGTGGTCAGAAGCCAGTCTCCTGCTTGAGTGTGGCTTTGATTGTCCTGATTCCTGGAGATGAGATAAAATTGTCATAGACACAAGTACAGATGCAAAATATCTGAACCCCCAAGCAGAGTATCTTTATTTCAAAGTGAGCCCTTCACCATTGGAGAAGTAAACTGATCTTGAGCAGACAGGGAAGGTATCCTCCCTTTTTCTGAGAGCCCTTCTGGAGATCTGAGCTACCAAGGCAGCATTTACAGCTATAACACAGGATTGGATTATAAGGACTTGTTTAGTTAGTAAAGAATATCAAGTTGCCCCAACTGCTCACAGTGCTGCATTGGACTCCTAGAAGTAGAGACTGCTCACAGGACGGGGAAAACACCATGAGTCATGTAATAATTGAGATCAATAAGACAGGTAAGGCAGATAGATAGCTTCATCTTTAAACCAGTTTCAAGGCTTTCCACTTTAAAATTCTTTTTTGTTGTTATTTGTTTGTTTTCTACTGGACATTGAACCCAGAACCGTTGCACTAAACTATATTCCCAGACTTTGTTTTTCTTTTTTTTTTTCTAGTTTTTTTCAGCTTTAATTGAGTTTATTGGTACATTTTAGGGATACAGTACAGTTACATTCATTGTTGGGATCTTGTACTTCTACATGACAAGTCTTGATTCTCATTTTTTCCCCTTACCTCTGCCCTCCCTTCTTCCCCTCCTCCCCTCTCCATCTACAAGCACTTTATTTTCATCTTTTCATTATCTCACATTTTTTTCTTTTCCCTTTTTACCCTTCCCCTACCCATCCCACCTTCCCTACACCTTTAGCTCCTTTCTTCCCATTTCTAAATGTCAGTAATCTTATTAGGATCTTATGTATTATTACAGATTATTCACACCAGGGAAACTATTCGGTATTTACATATGTGTGACTTATTTATTTCACTTAGGAGTATATCTTCAATATGTATCCATTTTCCTATGAATGAATCTATTTTCTCGTTCTTTATGGCTGAGTAATATTCCATTTTATAGAAAAACCACATCTTCTTTATCCAGTTTAGTTTGTTTTTTAATGGTGAGAGGGTTTTGCTAAGTCACAAAATTGACCAGGATGGCCTGGAACATGTGATCTTACTGCCTCAGCTTCCCGGAGTTCTGGCATTACAGGTAATGTGCCACCATGTCCCACTAAAGTTCTTGTTTTTAATAGAAATTTTTAGAGTTTCAAATCAAGATTTAGATACTATATGAGTAATTTCAGTTTGTTAGACCAGACAGTCTTAAAATTCTTCATACTTGAGAGAATAAGAGTATTAGCTTAGGGGTAGAATGTCTGCCTCACATATACAAGGCTCCGAATTTGATCCCCAGGACAGTAAAATAAAGAGAAATAAAATAAAATTCTTAATATCTGAGCTCTGGGCAAGTCATCCAAAGCGAGAGGCACAGTAACTTTAAGACACTACCAAGAAAAGGGTTTATAGCAGAGCCAAGGCTATGTTTTGGGTGGGAAATGTGTGTGAAATAATAAAACTTTATGTTATTAAATATTGAAAAAATTAAATGCATCATTTAAATATCGGCCAATGTTAATATACTATAAAGAATATTTGTTCAAAGCTCTGTTTCTCTTTTTTTTGTGGAGTGCAAAAGAGAACTTAAATTCTGTTTTTGAAAGTTATACCTAAAAAGTCTATTCTGGAATGTGGAAACATTTTACCTTAATATTTTTGAAAAATGGATGCCCTTATACCTGGTTGAAAATAACTCTTGTTCTTCCAAAATGCTATAGGAATGTTAAACTTTCTGAAATTTGAAGTGAATATTGCCCAAATCTATCTGTTAAATTTCTAAAATTACCCTGAAATTGTACTACCGAGACAGAAAGCAAGATACTTGCATGATTTCCTGCTCCTGCCCTCTCCTTTGCCCTCTTCTCCTCCTACTGTGACCACAAAAATCTTCAATGTAATTCAAGGCAAAAACCTTACAGCTGATAGTAGAAAAATATGGAAATGTTATCACAACCAGTGTTGACTTGTATTTCACAAGGGTGACTGGATTACATCAGGGTTCATAGTTATTTTATGCAAGTATCTAGCATTGATAATTATATAGGTCCATCATTTTACTGGGTCCACAAGTTAAAAGCTTAGTCTACTAGACACTTCATTGAATAGTTATTAGTAGGACAAAGGTACTACTAAATCATTAAGACTATGTTAAACTTTGATTTAAGGCTTAAGTAATTTTGCAAAGAGCAAATACCTGGTGAGGTGCTTAAACATACAGACTATAGAGTTTGCATCACCCAGCACTGCTGAAACCATTTGAAGGACTTAGTGTTTGTTGAGCTGGAATCTGTTAAGCCTTCAAAGTGCTTATACAAGATGATAGGCAGGGACTAACAGTTGGCTTATAATAGTCAAAACATGGTGGCCTAAAGCAGCAAGGGAGAGAAGATGAGGCTCCTATGTTAGCCTTTCCCAGGAGAGCAACTTTGTGAAATCAGAAATTGTTGCCACCCATTTCTTATTAGGCATGGTCACAGGTCACATAAGGCCTGGAATGGTTTTTTAGTAGGAAACAGTCAAGACTACTGGCGTGTTGGTTGGGAAGTTTGCAAACAGTGTTTGTTCCTAGATAACAGGAACAGTAGAGCATTTCATCTCCTTTTCATTAATTATAAATTTGGATCTCATAGAGGTGTCCAGATAGTTTTGTCTTTCATTCTCTCCATCTGTGAGTAGTCGTTCACAATGGCCCACCAACAGCATGTACCTAGCTCTATTACTTGTGTAGAAGCCAATATACTTTTAAGTAGAATTGCATTTTTTCATTGTCCATAGTTATTATTAGATATGTAATTAGTTTTGGAATAGTCTTGAAATAATGACCATTTGTTGAATGACTACTATACAAATCCTTCAGTTAGATACTAAAATAGGGTGAAGAAAAGGATGGATGGAAAAGGAATGATAGATGACATTTCTTTTTTTTTGAAAGTTAAAAAGATAAATATACTCCCATAGAATGGATACAACCAGTTGCACTGAAAAAAATATAAAAATAAATATATTGATTAAATAATTCAGAGTCAATTCTTGAAACTTTAGTAGTCTACATTATCCCTGCCATCTATCATCCTGTCTGTTCTTTTCTAGTACAACTGATGAGATTACAGAAAGAAAGGAAATTTAGTTTACAGGGCAATTTTTTTATATTCTTAATTCTACCAAAAATCAAGTGTAGTTTAGAAATTTTTAAGGATTAAGAGAAATTCATCCATGGACAGGGCTCTGTGGCACTTAATCTTTAGAGGAAATTCTGGGCAGAATGAAAGTTTTTGTTGATGAAGTGGCCCAAATTGAAAACTCATCTCTGGAAGCCTGCACATGTGGCTCACTTAGAATTGTTCACATGGCCTTCACTCTTCCACCAGTGGTCTCTTGGACCAATGGTCTCTTCCCTGTGTGAAAATTCACTATACTTTTTACAATGTGCTGCACTCTAGCTTTAGCCCTTGTGAAGCTGCCTCCTGGTCCAGTATTGTATTCTTTGAAATGAACACTAAATTGCCTTCACCATTCATCAATTATTCCATCTTTCTGTGGCACAAACTCTATGGCTTCCTTATTTATAGGCTTGCTCTTCTCCAGGTGTAAGTTGTTATCATAAGGGAGCCATACTAGTACTTTAGAACTACAGTACTGAGCAAGTCCCTTGAAATTTCACTGGGTGCCTACACATGAGCAAGCCCACAGGTACCCATCCTCATCCCACCTTGGCCACCGTGCTCTAAGGATCATCTCAGGCTACCCAAAGTATCTACATTAGAATGTGGAGGTACAGTTAGATGCAGCAAAAACTGGGAAATGAGGTTACATTTTGAAAGAACCACTCATTTTGGGGAAGAGCACAGAATAAAAAGTATTCAAGGGGGATGGCAAAGACCTGGACAACCTGCCCATTATACTCCACGTAAGTATCCCAAGTGCATGTAAAGAAAGAACTTGGTCAAAAGAGGGGAAGTCAGTCAGGGAGGATTTAATAAACAGATATGTGAAATAGTCCAATTAATTTTAAATTTTAGACCCATATGTCTCAAATATATCTGCTTATAAGAATTTTTAAATTACTTCAACTTTTGAAACATTTTAGGATAACTTACTACTATAAGAAAGACAATGAAATATATTATTTTAATAGACTTTATAGCCATGAAATCCCTTTTTAAAACACTATCTTTAATAGGAAAATTAGCACTACTTTCAGCAAGAACTGATATATTGTAGCATTTAACAGTTAATTACTATGTGTTTTAAGCTTCTTATGGGTAAATTGGTTTCTGCATCATTATAAAAATAGCATGAATTCTGGTTTGTCTTTGATGAGTATTTCCCCCTAGTATCTTCTTACATGAGGCACCCAGATTAGAAGAATATTTTAAATGATCAATGTAAATTTACACTTACTAGTAAGGGTTTAATTTAAAAAAGAACCTAGTTTGCGTGTATGGCTTCAAATAAAACAGGACAAAATTCAATGTTTCTGCTAAGTGTCGAATCACTATAAAAATTTTTATGTTTCTTGTTTTATAATTTAAGCTTAACTAGGGAAATTTTGAACTGAAAAGAACCGTCTAAGCCAGGGTTAGCTACTTCAGTGTGATACCCAGGCAGGCAGAGTCAACATCACTGGGAGCTGGTTCACAATTCACATTCACAGGCCCCACCTCCAGCTTTCTGCAGCAGAGTCTGTGCCTTCACAGGCTGTCTTGGTGATCACATTATTCATAAAAATTTGAGACTCATCTGTTAGGCTGGTGGTTATCAAGCTTCCTTTTAACCATAAGGACTGTGTGTCTAAAATAAAGATGTTTGGAGGTCCCATCAGTCAAAGCTTTTAGTGAATCTGGTTAATTAGGAAGTGTTTGGGGGGTCTGAATGACTTTCTCTTGGATGTTCTTGGGTGGAGTTCCTTGTAACCCCTTTAGCTCAGGTGAACTCAGTGTTCAAATACATAATCTATGCCCATCCTCTTTGGCAAACTGAGCAGCTGAGCTTTGAGAAGGTAAAGAGTCTGCTTAAGTTTGCTCACAATATATTGCAAAATCAGAACAAAGAAACTCACTTTGAGACCACGCTTTTGCAAATCATGTAAATTAATGCTTGTCTGTTACTTCTATAAAAGTCATCATCCACGGTTTTATTCAAATAGAGTTTTATTTGAAATATTATAAAGCTAGTTTTTAAATATTAGGAATGTATATCCCATGAAATGAGATACCTCAGGATACCGAGATTTTTTAAAATCACAGAAGGGAACTTTTCATTTTAGAATCTATTATGTTAGTCAATAAAGTGGAGAGACTACCCCTCCAGTTGATTGAATTCTCTAAGTTTATATTTTTATTTGTAACATATCCAGACAGATTATAGAAATGGCTCCTGCATCTCACTCAACTGAGATGAGGTCTGGAGTTCTTATTTTATGGGGTGAATGCATTCATTATATGATTAGAGTGTTTATTAGGGGCATCATGTCGTTCCAGGTCACAAATTAAGAAAGCCAGTTTGTGCTTTGTGGTAATTTGGCATACTAAAATAATACACGTGGCTGAAGTGTAGTGGTGCCTATTCCATTCTGTAGAAATTAGCTATTCCACATCTGTTTTGAACCCCTAGAGTGTTCTAGAACTGTTTTCTCAAGGTATTACAGCTGAGGGCATAATAAATCCTTGATGAGAATTTCATGCTCTTAAAATGCTGAGATCTAACTTACTTTACTCCTTACTTTTGCTCTTTAGAAAAAGGCAGCTATTGAATATTCAAAGGTCTGCTATAAGCCATGAGACTCACTGGCTTATTTGATGTCCAAATCCCAGAGGTGTAAATTTAGTGAATCTGTTAGACTTCTAACATCTCTCCTGTTAGATGGCTTATCACTAAACTCTGCTGGTAAGCTTGCTTTTACTATAACAAAATATCTGAGAAAATTTGTTAGGAGGAAAGGTTTACTTTGTCTCACAGTTTTAGTGGCTTCAGCCCATACTGGGTTCATTCTGCTGTTGTGGGCCTATGGCAAGTCAGTACATAATAACAAGGAGTAGATAGACCAAAGCCATTCATCTCAGGGGTTCTATGATCAACTGGAGAGCAGGACCTCTTAAAGCTAAAGACTTCTTAAAGGCTCCACCACTTGTGAGACACTTCCGATCCAAATTATAGCACCCTCTAAAGAAATCCAACAGCTCTCACCTCAAAGAGCATGCTTATCTGTTTAATTCCTTCTTCATTCCACTTCCAAGATTTTTCCAGTGCCAAGTTTCCTTCTCCATGGGCATTTTTTCTCTCCACACCACTTCAGGATTGCCAGGAAAAGACCGGGATGTTTGATTTGATGATTTGTAGATTGAGAAGTTGCAGCCACAGGCTTCACAGAGCTGTATAAGTTTCTGTTCCCTGTTCTCTTGGATTATCTTCCCGAGTGCAGAAGGAAGTTGAAAGTTACATGATGGCCTCCTCAGGGGAAATTCCACCTCAGTGAGGGAATGATCATTCTTAAAGGGTGTTGATGTAATCATGAGAAGTGATTTCTGTAGAAGCTTCCAGCTTTCCTTATTCCATTGTCCTTAATGTCTCCATAATTTTCTTACAAAACTCCTAGGTCAAAGAACCATTTCAAATTCTGAAGTAAGTAAGGCCAAATAATTTAAGTATTTATGGCCTAACAACTTAGTAGACATTTGATACATTAGCACATTGAAAGAAAAAGTATTTATGTCCTCCATTCTTAAATAATTACAGCCATTTTCCAATGGTGTATTGTGGTGAGCCTGTTGAACACTGCACAGCTTCTCAAACTTAGAGTAGCACAAGATGCCACCTCTCTCATTGTCTGTTCTACACTGACTTTCACAAAGTACTTGCTTATTATCAACACAACCACAAGAACTCAGTTTCATGAAGATGTATCATGAAAAGAAATGTAGTGTGATCTAATGTTGAAATTTTCAGCTACTTCCAGCTATTATTTTGTACTATTACCCAAGAGATTCTGTACTGCTGTATTTCCCTTAATATTTTAAATTTCCTCCTGCTTCAGCACCCTTCCAAAAAACTATAATACTACACACACACACACACACACACACACACACACAATGGGAACTCTGAGTCAGATGCCATGAATTTCTCAGTTGTCCATTCCCTCATTTCATCAAGGAGAAGACAGGGACTCAGGATCTCTTCCCTACTTGTGCAGTTAGAAGTGGCACAGGAAAAATCACACTCAGGTATTAATTCTGATTCCTAGGTTGTTTTCTGCCCAGCATATTTAATCCTTGATTCTATTGAGTTAAAAATGGGAATGGCATTTGTACACTATCTCTGCCAGAAGGATCAGCCATTGGCTCCAAGTGACAGTTGCACAAACTCAGAGGAAACAGATGCAACTTCATTAAACTTCTATTATTAATACTACTTCTATTCAAATGGCCTATGTGATGAGTGGCTGAGATAAACAGTAGGGCTTTCCAGGACTTCATTTTAGCTTACATAAAAAGTCAGTCTGTGGTCCACTGTTTTTCTTACTAATTTCTGAAACACGCCTATCAAATAATTGTTGAAGAGACTGGGAATATCTAGTCAGCAGAAACTGAGCTGTAAGAAGAAAAATGTGATAGGTGTCTTTATATTTAAGCTTATAATATACAAAAGAGTGTTTATAGTTTTCCTGGTCTAGGCCAAAGGATAGAATTGGTACTTCTAAATATGCTCATCTACTCCAGGGGTCACTGAATTCCTGCTATTGACAACCCTTGTGAAATTGATAAAGGGGGTGCTGGATTGTACAACATCTTTTCTAAAGTCCTTTAAACTCTTAAGATTGTTTTTCAAATTTTTATATTTTTGTCAATGAGTATAGCAAAAACTGTGTGCTGCATTTAGCCTACAGTCTCACCAAACACATTTCTTTCCAGATTAGTAAACTGAAATGTAGGGTAGCACTGAAGTTTTCTTTTGGGAATGGGTATCTTTGTGGGTGAAGGCCATATGAACAGAGTTCTTACTGGGCAAGTTGTACATTCTACTTTACAAGTACAGTCTACATTCAAGTGCACCAGTACACCTCTGGGAAATTGGAAAAGGGTTTTTTTGCTGGTTCTCTCTCTCTCTCTTTCTCTCTCTCTCCCTCTCTCTCCTCTCCCTCTACCCCTCTCACCCAAAGTGTTATTTGCAAATTTCCCAAATCAAATATCAGTGTATCCATTCAGAATTTAAAATACATGTCCTGGGACACTAGTGTTTTTCCACACTGTCGAATAGTCTGGCTTCATACTCTGATTAAACACTTCATTATAATTAGTACTGATGCATTTTAGATGCACAGATTAGGCTTCTCAAGTTGCTGGAGGAATCATGAAGATCATATTGCCTTCTTCAATCCCTGGTGGAGACATCCTCTCAATGAAGACTACTTTCCTCTTCCCCTTTTGGGCTTTGCTTCTGCATAGTACAGCTATGCTACGTGTATAGCTGGATTTCCTGGTCCTAAATCCTTTTGCCCTGCTTGCCTTTTAAGTACATCTCTCTGCGTTTTGGTGGATATGGATGACTCTTTCTTCTTACCTCTTTTTCTGTCCCTATTGCTGCCCTTTCTCAAGTTTCACAAATTTTCTTTCCTTCTGTAAAAGTAGAATTGACACAAAATTATTTGCCAATGCTAGGTTGTATATGACATACAGCAAAGGACAGATGGGGTCTGTGCTGACCTTCTACTTATTGGGAAGACATTTCAGGAGACTCCTGTAACTATTTTTTTTTTTTTTTTTTTTTTCT
>NW_022900950.1:29511757-29531789 GCF_012274545.1 Fukomys damarensis
TTTTTTTTTTTTTTTTTTTGTACTGAGGATTGAACTTAGGACCTTGTGCAGCAGGCAGTGGAACCACTGAGCTAAATCCCTGGCCCTCCTGTAACTATTTTAACCAGCTTTATGGGTGTGCAGGGTGCACACACCCTGAAGGGTTTAGCTCCCACTGAACAAGGCAATTGCAAACAGTCTGTGTTTTAAGTTAATTTTGAGTTGTGTATTTCACCTATGAAGCTGTCAAACACTTGAAAGCCACAGCTACTGTTTTCTAAAGGTTCTTTGCACACGAGCGTAAAACACATGTATTGGATTTGGAGATTGTCCAAAAACTGCCCTTTTAACAGCTGAATGTACATCACAGCTGTTTCTTCTAGAAAGATGCACGTCATTGTTATTTTTTTCTTCTCCCACAGAGTGTCTCCTCTGCAGAAGTCTGAGATAGTGGACGTAGTGAAGAAGCGGGTGAAGGCTATCACTCTTGCTATTGGGGATGGTGCCAATGACGTTGGGATGATCCAGACAGCCCATGTGGGAGTAGGGATCAGTGGCAATGAGGGCATGCAAGCCACCAACAACTCGGATTACGCCATTGCACAGGTCAGTTGTGTAAGTGACCAGCTGTTGGGTCTTGTGACAGCGATGGTAGCTAGGCATGGAAGCCTGGTGCTTAACCTACAGTCCAGCTCCAAGAACTTTGCCACCCCATTGAGGTCCTATCTAGATGAAACTACTGGTGCATTTAGATTTCCTTTTTGATCTTCTGCAGTCAAGAGGCCCTGTCTTGCCAGTGTAGTTTCCTCTAGCCAGACATGGGGCTATTCTACTTCTCTGTCATCTAAGCACTGTACTTTTGCTGGCAGAGAGATCCTTGGTCCTATGAATATTTCCTGTCAGCCCCCACTCCTTCTTCTGCTGCACCAGCTTCTCATACATGTTTCCCGCTGAAAATAGCTGAGCTAATAACATTCATTCTCTACCATCACCTCCTGGGACTTCCCCACTTCGTGAAGGTGCTGGCATACACTGACCAGGTGTTTAAGTCAGGGAAAAACAGTGATTTACAGTCCCGCTCAACAGTTATGACTGAGGCGCTGCTGTAGCCTGCTGCTGTGAGGTGACTTGCTGAGTGCATGAACCAGGGTAGGGCCATCATGACTTCATGCTCCAGTAGCAAACGAATCCCTGCTGTCAAGCCAAGTTTATTCCATTCCAACAAGAAATTAGTTGTGTGCAGAGGCTCCTGGTGCACTTTGTGGTTATTGCACAGGTGACCTGAGGATGAAAGACTTGCCTATTCCTATTGACAGCTCAAAGGTGAAGGACAAGAACCAGACTCCTGACTCCTAAGATGTACATCTAGATAACCAGGCTGCTGAATCATCCCTAGATTCCTGATTCCTACTTCAGATTTCAGTGTGTTGTTACTCAGTACCTGTGCCTTCACTGGTTAGCAAGAACTCCCACCTATTTTTGTTTTTAAGATATACACTGTTTAATCACATGAATACAAGGAATAGGGGTTTGTTCCCTCATTAGGCTGAAGTCAGGATCTGCATCTAGAAGTTGAACAAACTTCCTGCAGCTCCAAGGGTTGTGGGATGGTCTTGTGCGACTCACAGTTCCCTTTCCCCAAAGGAGGGCTCTGTGTTAGATCACCTCTCAAGTTCCCTCCTCCTCTGTGTTCTGCACACAGGCAGGAATTTTTAAAATCCACATGGCTCTGAAAAGTGTGCAACACTAATCTTAATCCTTTGTTGATTTCAAATATATCTGAAGGAGAGTTCTTGAAATAGATAAGAGAAAGGATTCTGATTTTTATAGTTGGGAAAGCCAAGGTTCCTTTGTATCAGGTAACCTGCCTCAGGTCTGAGAACAGCCAAGGTCAGAGAAAGGCAGACGCTGGGCTGCTCTACACACCTGCCAGGTTGCTTTCCTGGGTCAGCTGCTCAGAGACCTGTGGGACTTGGGCTTCCTGTACGCTGTCAGCAACTGTGCATGTTATACCTCCCAGCATTAGTAAATACTTGAATTATAACATCATCTGGCTGGAAGGGATCTTAGGAGGTTTCCTAGGAGTTCCAGGCAAATATTTGTCTGTTGTTTTTTTCTTTCAAATGTCCAGGGAAGGGTGATTCTGTGACTTTCTTTATTGGAACTGCATATTAATAGGTCGTGGGATCTGCATCGATTATGCTCCTCAAATTGAAAGGATCAGCGAAGGGTAGACTATGAAGCAGGGCTTTATAACTCTGTTTGGGCTGTTCTTGCCCCAAAGTTTGATAGTTCCCTCTGCTAAAGGAATGGATGGTGCTACGTATGTCTGTGGGCCCTTGTTTCTCCTGTCCCTGGTTGTTTTTGTGATTTGGAGAGGATGCTGTTATTTCAGGGCTGTTTTTGTGCCAATCTTACCACCTCTTCACCCACAACCATGCTGCTTATACCTTAATTCCTATACCAGAAATGCCACAATTGGATGAATCCCTTTGCCTCATCCAGATGATAAACATCTCTGGTTAAAGGTAACATTGTGTGCTTCATCTGTTCATTTATAATGTGGGCATTATACATTTTATTGGGTTTTTGAGGAAGTATCCTGTAAAATGATATATAGAAGACAAAAAATATTGATCTCTGAGATTTGCCCTAGGAAAGCTGTGAAGTAGACAGAGCTCTGGTTCTGTTTCTCTCCTGCCTGCCACATGCTTTTCTACACAGGGGCCATCCGGACTGATGACCGCATCTGTGTAGCTGCCTGTCCCTGGGTGGCCTTGGTTGCCGTGGATGTAATGCTGTGCCTGCAGCCTCGGCTTCCTGTTCTCCTCCAGACAGAATCATTCCTACTCCCACCTTCATAATGTCTTTTGAATGACCTCATGAAGATGGGATTTTGACTTAGGATATATATATAATTTTTTTTACCCCCGCCTGAAAACAAATCATTGTAACACTCAGGTTGAGGTCTCCAGGATCACTCAAGCAGATGTTCTGGTGCCCATTGAAATTTAACACCAGGGAGTCCAGGTCAAATGCAAACTTCCTTTTTATTTGTTTAGCTAGTTATTTTATGATTTCCCCATTCCCCTTTGGAATCCTTAATGAGCCTTTATGAGAAGTTTTATTTTTCCATGTGCACCTACTTCTGCCACTTTGAAGTTGCCCCTTCAATTCTGAGTACATGGATGAGCAGCTCTGCCTTCCCCCGTCTTCTTCAAGAGCTCATTGAAATGTGACTTTACCTAGGGTGTAATTTTCTTTAGTTCTAATGGGAATTTACTTGTAGTTCCGCTTAAAAATTTTTAAGGTATTTTATTTTCACTCAGGGTCTTTCTTTTCTACAGATAGCTAAATTTAATTTCAAAAGTTATCTAAAATTTATGGACAATTCACACTAGCAAAGGAATTTCTAGTCTTCTGAGAAGTTTGCAGATAGGTGTGATTATTTCCTTATAGCTTCAGGGGTTACAGTTTGTAGATTGCCCAGAAGCAGGGATGCTATGACCCTGAATGGAAGAATTAAGATTTTCACTCAAGGCATTTGGGTCTGGTGAAGGCCTTCTAGCTGCAATGCAACATGGCAAGCAGATATAACATCATGATGAGATCTCATGAGAGGCAAAAGGAGGAGGGAAGGGTGGAGTCAGAACCCTCTTACAGGAAGTAGTTAGCCTCTCATGAGAATAAGCTCATTATGAAGACAGTTCCCTTAACGACCCTGTCACCTCCCAGTAGGCTCACCTCATAAAGTCCCCACACTGGGATTGAACCTCTAACGCAGGGAGCCTTTCAGGACTGACTGCACAACCACAGCAGCAGCTGAGAGGAGTGCCAACCCAGTGTGAGGCAGTTTGAGCGTATAGAAGTTATGAATTTAGACCAAATTTCTCCTCACGGTATATTCTTATCAGATCATGATACAATCTACAAAACCAAAAGTGGGGCAAAGAACCTCACTTCCCTCCTTCCACCTTGTGGTTCACACTTTTTAGGCCTCCCGAGAATAGGACACAAAAGGGAAAGGCAGGATATAAGGAGGCTGAAGAGATATTATTCAAAGGTCCCTTGCCCCAAGGAGGATGTATGGATTTTATCGGCATATTACTGGCTCCTCTCTCAAGCTACAGGATCCATTGCATCACTTTCTACTTAGAGCCAGTTAGCTGCTCCAGTTGCATAGTACTCTGGCAAGGGAAACTTGTTGGAGGCAAAAAGGTATGCCAATCAGACGCAAAATAAAAGAGAGAACAAAATGGGTGTAGAAGTGGAGTCAGTGTATGTGTGCTATATCTACATCTGTGTGTATGTGTATGAACATCTGTGTGTGTCCGTCTCTTTGTGTGCCCATGAGTGTGTTTGTGTGCCTCTGTATCCATATGCCTATGTACGTAAATGTTTTTAACTTGCAGGCTGACAGTGAGAAGTTTGTGTGTCCACTTGTGTATCTTTTTTTAAAAAAAATGCAATATGATATGTGTCCTTTGTGTCTTGCTTCTGTTGTCACCATAAAAATCCGTGACCGAAGTGTAGAGAGACATGTGATTCCCACTATACTTTTCTTCCAATTCAAGTTGTCTTTTTAATAATTAAGATCCTAAAAAGCATTACTTCCGTAGAATCCCATGAGGTTGTCATGAATAGTCTAGCATCATCTTGGGGAAAGTAATAATTAGGGTAAGATATGAGGTTTTAGTTGTTCTCCCGTGGCCTGAAAGCTCCCCCTACAGGGAATGCTTTTGTCATGTGCCTCACAGGATCTGTTTCCTCTAGTGAGAAGAAACTATGTTTTCTGCTCATAAGGACATTTTGTGATTTTCTTTTCTGAAGAACAGGATCTGGATCTGTGTTCTCTTTCAGTTTTCCTACTTGGAGAAGTTGCTGTTGGTTCATGGAGCCTGGAGCTACAACCGGGTGACCAAGTGCATATTGTACTGTTTCTATAAGAACGTGGTTCTCTACATCATTGAGGTAAGGAAGAGGAATTTTTTGCCCTGAGAAGAGCATCTTTAAGCAAAGTTGCCTCAAGAAAGGATTTTGTTAATATGAAATTAATGAAACTAATTAACCTGCTATAGCTCTTTAACCCATTCACACCAAAGATTGAAAGCTTTTTGAATTTTTGTATGAAATTCACGTTACCAAGAAAAATTCAAGGAGCAAAAATTTGAAGAGAACACATTTCATTTTGTTCCAGAAATGGAACCAACACAACTTGCATGTTGCCTCCTTGGAAGCTGGCTGTACCTCTGGGTCTTGAGCCTCATGTTCAATAATCAAAGCTGGGCTACACTCTTTCTTCCCTGCCATCCATACCTTCCCCCTGCATTCTGCTCTCCCTTCTGATTCCTGGGGGCCTCTTTCCCTGCTTCTGCCTTTATGTCCTATCCTGGGGTAGGATGTTGCTGTCACTCACACCCTTCTTTTCTAGGGGTAGTTTGAGACCGGAAGTGGCCAGTGCCCAGTAGCAGACATTCTCATCTTTCTTGGTGGGCACTGAGACACTTCTAGAAAGGCACAGGGCCTGGTTACTAGTCATATTTCTCTTGGGTTCTGTGGGTCTCCTGAACATTCTTTCACTGATCCTAGGATATCAAGTCCTAACAGTACTTGTATAGGGAGGGTGTGAGAGTGAGCAGGGTATTGGGACAGAAAAAAAACAAGATAATTTAAAATGTTGCCATGACTTCATACTTTTTTTGTCCAACAATTTTGCAAGATGGTGACTCGGCTACTAGCAAAATAGATGTGCTTGCAAGAAGGCTGGTCCCAAAAAAAAGTGGAAAAAGCATTTTATGTTTGAAATCAGTGCTACTGGTCACTTCATTCTTAAGAACAGTTTGTTGCTAAGGTATGGCTTTGAGGTTAACATGACAAGTGGGTTTCCAAATGTATTTAGAAAAAGAGAACCAGGCAGTCACTCTATGAAGGAATAGGAAGCGATAGTCACTCTATATTAATTGCTTATGGTGTTTTAATATCTCATTCTGTTATGTGTGGTTTCTCTCGACTCTTGGCAAAGATAATAATCAAGTCAGAGATCATTGTTTTCTGATGCACTCTGTTAAAATATTCAACTCAGACAACAAGTGGCTTACTCATGGAAGTGTAAATGACTGCTTCTCTACCAACTCCTCTAATTTTTCCTAAAGAATCATTAAGGTCAAATAGGTTCATGTCATCATCTGGTAAGTAAAGTACTAAAAAGGCTGATTTTCCCAAGCTGTGCAAGTTGCACACTTCAGAAGGCTACTCGGGCAAGGGTGTAAATGGTGCAGAAACATAGCTCCTGCTTCTCTATCCCTCAGACTTCTTGAGGTTCATCTGGAAACAGCCATGCCTTTTCCCAATTTCCAAAAGAGGCAGCTTCTTTGCTCACCTGTGTACCCAAGGGACAGTTGCATCTGCAGAGAAGATGCTTCTTGTAGCTTGCACAAAGCCTCCTCATAGGGATGAGTAATCAAAGAGATGTAGGCAGAGTTTTAAAAACTGACCTGTTCCTTATTTGGATCCTTCGTGTGAGATGATATCTGCTTGTATTAAACACGGCAGTATTATCTCTTTTAAGAAAATATTCAGCAGGACCTCAAGAAATTAGGGGACAGAATTGACATTCAGTAGTTTGAGGTTAAAATCGATATAACTTCAAAAATTATACACAATGTGTACGCTTGTCTTATGCTGTAATAGTCAACTTCACCTGCTCCGGGTAGGAACATCGGATGCTAGTGTTGTGAACTCTGTAGGCTTTGTCTTCTTCTTGCTTGCATTTGCACATTTCCTTTTTGGCACTTAAAGATGTCTGCCCCTTTCTTCTTCAACAAGTCTTCGCATCCATGATAGGAGTCACTTTAAATGTCATGAGGGTCACAGATGATAGTGTATAGGGCTATTAGAATCCCTGCTCCTAATGCCATTCCAAGGTTCACAGTGTTTTGTGCTCTTCTAGCTGTTGGCTTCAGAAGTTTTTCTTAGTAATCTGGTTTTCCTCACCATCATCAGATTACAGATAGGCTGGACTGCTTACTGAGACATTCCGCATGAAGCTACCACGTCTTTCACTTTCCACAGCACCCCTCAGTGGCCCTTCTTAGTCATTTACACCTACTATCTTGCCTTTTTAATTTTTTTTTAACTTCAAGTGGGCTCAGGCTGACAAGAGTATAATTTTAGTCCATCTGAAAACTTTGATTTGGAATGAGGCCCTGAAAGTGCCATAAAGTGTCCAAATTAATTTTTTATTATAGCTGAGCAATAATTGTTAAATGGTCTTCTATAAATGGCCTTTTCAAGTATTCTTTTTAAAGTTAAAAATGCAAAGAGACTCCACTACTCTGTGCCTAATTTTCAGTTTCATATTTCTAGAAAATACTAATTTGGAAACCAAGAAAACAAAACCCTTGACTAAGCCCATGTGGTAAGAGCACAGACTTAGTATTATTATTATTGCCCAATTAGTTCCCTGGCATCAGCACACACCTCACATAAAATTTTAGAAATACAAAGGTATTACTTGCATATTAGCTTAATATATTTGATTTACAAAATCAGAGACTGTTATAAGTTGATTTGCTCATTTACAAACAAAAAATACTAAAGGTTACCTTATAATCAGTTAAGTAAAAATAAATGAAATACATTACTCATTTCTCTTACATAGTTTTCTCATAAGTCAAGCAAAGGCCTTTTACAATAGCCAATATGTTCACATCTTAAATATTCTCTGATACATGTAATACCAGTCACTTAAGAATTCGTTCTAGCTGGGTTTGGTGGCCATATATTACCCAGGCAATTAAGCAACTTAGCAAGATGCTGTCTCACAATTTAAAAAATACGGAAAAGAACTAGATGTGTAGATCAATTGAAAACTCTGGGTTAAATCTCCAATATGACCCAAAAATATTTGGGGAGGATTAAAACACACATACTTCATGGCCTTAGGTCTAATTATGATTTATATCATTATTATATGATTTGAATTATCAGTAAAGACTGTAGGGGAAACCTGTAAGCCTGTGACATTATACACTGTACTTACTTGGTATATTAATGTACAAGATGGGTTTCCCCACAGGGACTTATGGATATACGGACATGTTCCCATTGCTATACAGAACATGCACTGGACATTTCCTTCACTCTCGTCTTTCCCTTATGTATTATCTGTCTTGATCTTTACTCTGTTGTTACTGAGATATTAAGCAAATGTTTTTAGATAATATTTGTCATATTGCACATTCTGCGATTCAAAGTGTCTTTCTGAAGCCATTCACAGTTCATACATAGAACCCTGGTCCATGATATTTCACTGCATGGCTTCCCACCATCTGTTTATCTACTTCTTGCATTGATAGCTGCCATGTTATCTCCAGTTTCACCCAAAAGGAGTCTTGTGGGATAACAACTTTACCTCTGCACTGATAACAGACATTCCACCAAAATGATGTTGAACTAACTAGGCCATTTGTATCACAGTGCCTTGAATGTAGCTTGTGCTCCATTTGTGTACTTTTATCTGTGCGAAGATTCTTTGTTGCTGGTAGATTTTATTCATGCTTGTTGAACGTGTCACATAAAATTTATTTAGGCCAAAGTACCCATTAGTTGAAGTGATTTAAAAATGAAAAAAACAAAATAGAATCTGTGTTTTCATGGTGGGCCTGTTAAAAGATAAAAGCAAAAACTTCATACAGTCTTTGCCTCCGTCTTCTGTGCCACTGACTTTAGAGTTTTTTACCTTTTATAAAACCACTAGTTGTACTTTCTCAACCATCTCTAATGCATCCAAAATATCATTTCTAAAATATAGTCAGTCAGTTCCAGGACCCAGCACAGTGTTTTGAAGAGAGATGCTCAAGATGTTGGCTGTGAATGACTGGTGAATGCATGTCTGTCTTCCAGCTGTGCCCAGGACCCCTGACTTCTCACAAAATCTCCATCTCTCTGTCATGCATTGCTCCTCTGCAGTGTGGGGACCAATTGCCAGCAGCTTCATTTCCCACTGCATCCCACCTCTCTGTTTTTGATAAATGTTTTTCATTGATGTATCATTAACATACACCAAGATATACTCCCTTCAATTATATAATTTTATGAATTAAAACTGAAATTTATCAAGAGAAACAAATTGGCAATTTTGTGTTTGCCTCCCATAGGCAATGGTGATAAGCTGTCCAGAAGAGTTCTGGAGATGGACGGGGTGATTGTTGCTCAGTTCTGTAAATGTACTGGAAATGTAGTGCAAGTGTGAATCATTAGAACTGTACATAGGAAAATGGTTAAGATCGTGCTTTGTGTTGTATCTATTAAAATATATCCAATAAAATATAGAAAGAGGAAGGGAAAGAGAAAGAAAAATATGGAAGGAAGGGAGGGAGGGGAAAGAATGTCACAAGCACTTCTCAACGTTAGTCACCTTGAAGAAGACAAAAAATACAAAAGCAGAGTGTATGTTTTGGAAACTTACTGAGGATTTGAAAAATAAATTTTAAATGGGGTTTAGTTTTGTGTTAAGCCAATTAAAATGGTAAGTTTCATGGCTGTGGTCAGGTGGACTATGTTTCCCAATAGCCTGGCCGAGCAGAGGAGATTCCTGAAGCCATCTGGGTGAGTGTGCTCCCTGCATGTCTGCATTGGACAATGGGAATGGGAATAAAATTAGCAAAAGCAAGGAATCAGGCTGAGCAGGGTGTATAAGTAGCCAGTGAATGTGATCTAAATAATTTGGTAGGAGTCCTGTTGCCATTTCAAACTGGGATTCCCTTTTTCATTTTGGAATAGGCAGGTTACATAGTAAAAGTGACTCAGAAAATTTGTAAATATGTAGGACAGATGGTAAGCAGAGAACTTAAATGTAATTTTGCAGTTTTAAGCCTGGGGCATAAATCATGATCATTGTGTAACTATCTGTTCTTGTAATTTATAGGCAGAAGGCAAGGACTGATTTCCCTGAACTCTTTGATTTTGACAATGAGATGATTTTTCCTTAAATGTAAAATTGGGGGTGAAGAGGTTAGGTAAGGATTCCTATAAATTCCTGAAGTCCTAATGTGAACTCTTTGTGGTACCCAAAAGAAAAGGTTGACAATGTTCTTTAAAGTCTCTGCACCGGTCAGTAAACTAGGAGTTAGTTATTCAATATTTCCTCAATAGAATACAGCTTGAAAGCACAGTAGCAGTAGCAGCAGCATTTTAAGCATTGCCTAGTTTTGCATTCATCCATTAGACTTTAAGAATCCTGAGAAAATGTCATTTGGAATGAAAATTTTAGTGGTAGTATAGTTTAAATACTAAAACTTGAATTTAACCTTTATTTTGAAAAAAATTCAGATATGAATCTCTCATAGACTTTGGTATAACATAAACATGTTCTGCCAGATTGTGTTTGAAGTAGAGATGAAGCTTTGAAATTATCTGGGTGATTATTGCTGGGTGATTTGTACATAGAGAATAAACATATCATATAAATATTTTTGTGAAAATACAGAAGTAATATGCTACTTAGAGCATCTACATACTTTTGGAAACCTGTGTAACAAATTTTAGTATTTTCTTAAGGTCATTCTAGTATTTTCTTGGGTTATGATATCTAGGCCAGGAAAAGGGAAGCCTATTTTTCAAGGAAACCTGGGAATATTATCACTGAATGAGAAATAGGGATTTTAAGACCGTAACAAATTTTGGTACCCAACATAACCCCAGCAACAGAATTTAGTAGATTGCTGTTGAACATTGGTCAACATCAGACACATTCAAAGCAAGCAAAAAACTTCTCTATAATACTGCAGGATGTGAATAAAAGGCTTACCAACATTTTATTTCCTGTTCACTCAAATTTTTAAAGTATGATTTATTATAGTTTATGTATAAATTATCACTGTAATTCAAAATATTCTCACCAGATGAGTTCTTTGAATTTTTTATTTTTGAAAACATACACAATATTCCCTTTGGCTGTTTTTATACCTTTGTAAAGTCAGTGATTTTGGAGTGGATTTTGCTTTAAATGTAAGAATCCATAAAGAATAGATATTCAAAACCATGATAAAAAATCCATGTAGTGACTCTTTCCCCTCAAATATAATATATGACTTAAATATATCTTGACAAAATGTATTTCAAACTTGATATGTGAGATATTTTATTATGATAACAAATAAAATTCCTAATAGCTGAGCTTTCCTCCTATAGTCTGTGTGTCTGCTTTCGAAGAGGTGGCTTTATATTTCCAATATAATTTGGAGAGCTAGACTGGCATGTGAGCTTAATGTTACCATGTTAATATTCAAATGACAGGTTTAAAAGGCCTTCCAGTAAGTGTTGTGGCCTTACCAAGTGTGCAAAGTATCCATTCTCTGTGAAAAGCTTTGATCAGATATTGGCCACTTGATCTATAGCAGGTGCAGGGAGTGTTAAGACCAAGGATAAGGGGACAAGCTCTGCAGCTCTCCCTGTCAGAAGGGAGTAGGAAGGGGGAATATAGTATAAGCGGCCCAAGGTCTGTGCCCATGGAGAACTCTGTGTGCATAGTTCTCTGCGGCAGCCCAACAGTATCTCTGCTTATGGAGTCCGTGATTGCCTCGGTGCTTCCTATTCTGTGCTGATAATTTTAAAACAATAATTACAATTTTCAAATGTAATTTTATCCTATTTAGAGACACTTGCCACTGGGCAATTGAGAAATTACCTTGAAATAGAAACATTCCAAATTCTACTTTTCTTGCCTTATACTGAAGTCAGGCACTCTTGGGCCATGGCAACAAGTAGAACAGGAACCTTCCTCTTTTAATAGAGTGGGAGTGCAGATAAGAAATCCCACAGTTACAATCCAGCATCATGGCTTCTCTTTGGCGGCTTGCAGTGGGGACTTACAGCAGTGCTTTATAGTGGCGGTAGGTTAGGGCCTCCATGTCCCAGGATGAAGTGAGTTAAGATGTGAAGGATGAGTAGGAACGCTTAGGTGAAAGGGCCGGAAGGAGAGGGTCAGGTCAGTGCGCCAAAGAGAGGCCAGCACCTGTCTTTCCCATTCTATGCTGTTTATTCCAGCTCTGTGATAAATGTCAGAAGTTAGCTGAGCCCTCAGTAAATAACAGGGAAGGGGTTTTATATTTCAGTCGGAAGATGGCTACAGAACTAGTTAGACATGTGCTCAGGAATGTTCTCAGAAGCCAGTTGCTTGCTGCTAGTGGATAGCACTGGCAGTTTATTAGCCAAAAGTGGAGGGGAGCAGGAGGAGATGGTTATAAAGCCAGCAACACACTAGCAGTCTGGAGGGATTCCCCTGCAAGATTCACAATCACTTTGAACTCTATAAAAATAGACTCTTAGGCCTTTTACATGTGATAGTGTATGCTTTTTTTAAAAAATGGTGTTTTTGCAGCTGCCTTACTGAAAAGGATCATTATAAAATCTCAACATTTAAAAAAATACGGGATTTAGCTCAGTGATGCTGCCCCCTGCCTCAAAAGAACAAGGTCCCAAGTTCGATCCCCTGTACAAAAATATATATATATATGTGTGTGTGTGTGTATGTATTGTGTGTATGTGTGTGTGTATATATATATTGACTGTTTAGAAACTGAGTTTTTTGAAACTCCATAAAATGCTAAAGTGTCCTTGGAGTAGAAAAGTCCAAGTCCATCGTTTCTTGGCCTTTTGGCTAAGATCAAGTGTAAAAAGTACAAGTCAAAAAAACCAAGTCAATATAAAAGACCTATAGGATCACAGGAGCTATAATGTGGGCTGGCACTATGTGTTTACCTCTGGGCTGCCCACGTCTCTCCCTGCCTAGGTACTGTGGCAGAAACAAAATTAAAGCCCCAGCACTGGGGGGGGGGTGGATCTAGCTCACTTCACCTCATGCATTAACACTACCATATTCCAACTTGCTTCCCTTCCTATTGTATGCATAGATCACACCATATAGCTTAGGACTGATTGCTTGTAAGGGTTAAATTTATTGTCCAAACTGGCTCTGACTTTGCTAAGAATAGGGACCATTTCTTTACAACTTTATTCCTATAGGACTAAGTACACAAGATTTTATAAGCAGGATATTCTATTGACTACATTACAGTTGAAGAAACTTGTGCGAATCTTTAGTGGGGAGGCATTTTTTGTTTTTGTTTTGTCATTTTCACTTTTAACTATAAAAAAGATAACTTTGATAGCATATCACTTGCTTTTCCTTTATGAAGTGACTTTCTAATTGAAACATTCCTCTAAATATTAGATGAATTTATATTACATGTTATCTCACCACATTCTTTGAGAGAATGAAGAATAATTTTGATTAAAATACTTAAAGCACATTCCTGCCTTGGTCTAAATTTTATTTTGGCTGAGAGTCTTAATGGTTATTCATTCTTGTGGCTCTACTAGTAAGGTTTTTCCTGGTGATTCCTCTTGATATTTGTTTTTTTTGTGTGTGTGTGTTATTCTTCTGCATCTCTTCTTGACCTTTCATCTGCCAGTGCCGCCCAAAACTTTTGACATCAGATTTCCTCTAATTTTTAAAATTAATTGTGTTACAATATAGGAGCACAGATTCACTTCTCATGACTGTCTATCCATTTTTGTCTCCATGTACTCCAATAACACCATTGTGAGCAAGTGGGTTTCAGTGGCACTTACTTAACAATGTCAGAAGGTCCAAGATCCAACATGTGGATTCATCAACAGGTTGTAAGAAAGCCCATGCGACAACGGGGAGAACGTGCTCTGTAGCAGAAGATTATGAAAAGGAGGCTAGGAGGGTGCGTGACACGTCTCTCCCATGGTGGGAAGTGATGGTGTTGGTTGACAGTCATGCGTTTGTTAGCAGAGGTACAAGATGCCTTCTCCTGTCCTCCATTTCTCTAAACTGGTCAGGCTGACCTAGATTTTGCAGCCTGGGCTGTAGATTTTGGCCCACAGTTTTAAAACATCCTTATGGATACAAGTAAAATGTAATTATTCATGTTAATGCAGTTTGTTTTTCTTGTACTTAAGAGTTTGTTGACTTTTACCTCTAGGTCAGGGAGATTCTATTTATACTTATCACATTTATACTCATCTCTCTCTAGCAAGTCTCTGTGCTTCTAAGTGGTAAATAATCTCTCTTGCATTCTGATGAATCACTTGAGCAGCTAGATTGGTTTGCCAGTAGATGTCCTGGGTATTTAGAAAGCCCTCCTCTTTTCAAGTACAAGGTCCTGGCAGACCAAGTGAACTATTTAAAGAAGGTTCAAGAAGAGGAATGTTGTCTTTCTTGCCTGGTTTTTCAAACCTAGGCGAGGCAAAGTAGTTTCACCCTATTGGATACCATTTGTACCTCCAGCATACTAGTAAAATATTGATTGAAACATTGGCCTCTAGAGTCTAGAGCTTATAGGATGAACTTTTATTATTCGTCCTTTAAGCTTCATGCTGTTCTGGTACTCTTTTTTGTTAGTCCCTTGCCAACTTCAAAGTTGCTTTTTCATAACATAAGCTTTTTCCTGCTTGTTAGCCTCACTTAAGGGGATTGCTCTACTCTTTTCAAAGTCTTTATTACGACAGCAGACTGCTGTCTTAGTTAATTTTCTCATTGCTGAGACAAAATACCCAACACCACGAGTTAAGGAAAAAGGTTTATTTAGCTCGTAGTTTGTAGAGGTTTCAGTTCATAGTCAGTTGGCTCCAAGGCAGGTGGCATGGCAGAGGGGCATTGCAGAAGAGCAACAGCTCACAGAAGGCAGGAGGCAGCAAGCAGAAAGTGACAAAATGGCAATGAGCAGCTTCTTTCTGTCCTTTGATATTTTGTCCAGCTACCACCCTCTCTCAAACCAGTCAGGGAACTAATTTAGTAATCACATACCCTTAATCCCAGCATCACACATTAGATCCAGCCACCTCTGAAAAAGCCCCACCTATGATGGCATGAGGTTTTGGGGGGACATCTAGACACAAGCCATAACAACTACTTTCTTTTTTATATGGTATAATTTACTTGCAATAAAATTAACTTTTGGAGTATACAGTTCTCAGAGTCTTGCCAAATGCATGCAGCAGTGTTCTCACACCACACATGGGGGCAGAACTGTGTGTCATGTCTCCAGAAATCCCCCAACCCCCACTGCCACACACCCAGCCCCTGGGAATGACTGGCCTGTGTTCTAAACCTGTAATTCTGCCTTTCTCAGAATGTCGCATGATGGAATTATATCATATGGTGTTCCAGTTCTGACATAATAGGCTTGAGATTCATCGAAGCTGTTGTGTCAGTCGTTCATCCTTTTTGAAAAATTGCTGAGTAGTTCTCCATTTCACGACTGTACCACCATTCATGTATTTATTCACCTGTTGAAGGACATTTGGGCTATTTCCCACTTTTGGAAATTATGCATAACTCCTTTATTACAAACTCATGGTCAGGTTTTAGTATAAACAGAGTTTCATTTCACTTGGTAAATATTAATAATGAGTACATATCCATTTTATTTCCTTATTTTGCATTATTTCTCATAATCTTATTTGCTGTGGGTATTTGTTGAAGTATCTCTTCACATCTTACATCATTGCATATTTTGAACAATATATTCATTCACTCAAGTCCAGAATTTCCCTTAAGGTGAGTAGCCTGCACAATGTGTGAATGACTAATAGATTCTCCCAGTTGGCCTCCAAATTTTCCTTTCTAATCGCACGTCTACCATCACCCTAGTCTCTTGTGGTTTTAATGGAACTTTTGGAAAAAACTAGGCCAACCTTGGAAAGCAGGAGCTAAAGAAGATCTATCTGTCTCTTTCCCATCTGGTCTCCATCTCACTCACTCAGGTTCTAGGAGGGAAAAGTCAAGCACAAACTTTTTGGTAAGGGCCTTTGATTGCACGTCACTATTGGCTATGACTCTCTGACTTTCTGGCTTGGGTCTTCCAGAATTGATAGTATCCAGAAGCCAACTCCATCGGATACTGTGAACCAGGGACCAGAAAATTATCACTCTAAGGAAAATCATAGTTTAAGGAAGGGCCTGAAAAAAATTTGACTAGTACACCTGGAGAGTGGCTGACAGGGTGGGGAGTTGCCTGGTTCCCAACTCCTGCCCACCCTTCCTAGAGAAAAGAACACCAGGAACCCTTGCTATGGACTTGGCCTCTGCTAAACATACTCTTCCTTTGATGGTCCCACTGATGATGCCTGGACCAGACTGCAGCGTGGTAAAGTAAAGTTTCTACTGAACTCCTATGACTTTTGCGCCATCATAAAAGTGAAAAATTATAACTTGGGGACTGTACAGATTTAAGTATCCCAGAGTTCTGTCAGCCACACCTCCTTTCAGTATTCACTTAGATTTCGCTACTCTGGAGCACCCCACAGTAAGAATAAGCAACAAAGAAGTCTATCCCAGCCACTGGTGTTCATTAATATGAAAATGGAAAATAAGCTTTTCTAGACTAATTGCTGTTCTTGTTGCTAGGTTGGCTTTAAATCTATAAAGCTGCCTATTTATTTTGAGAGAGAGTCTTTCAAGAGAAATCTGCCTCCGGGAAAAGGTGGTCTGTTTGCAGAAATGAAGCACAAATTATTTTATATGTTAATTGATATACCAGAACCAACTTACTCAAATTTATAACTTTCAGAGCAATATCTAGACTTCTATCTGTGCCTATGATTAAAGCTAATGCATTCAATTTTAAGAAGCAGGAAGCAAAATAAATTAGATATCACTCTTGAGCTATAAAAGCTGCAAACCTGAAACCTCAGATAACCAGTACACTCATATCAGGCATTGATTATGATCTGAATGTATTTTCTGTACAATTCAAGTACTAAAGTGTTAGAGTTTAGCATCCCAAATAATAAAAGCGACAAAACAATGCTGCTTATTCCTTTTGGCAGCAGTTTTTGTCAGCTGTATGCAACCACAGAAACTGAGGACATATCCTGCAGGCAGTTCCTGTGAATGTGTCTCATCGAGCCTTGGCAGGTGATTCTCTCTTAGCTGCTTGTCCCACAAAACCCAGGTCAGGTGCCTTGTCCTCCCTGGAATCTGTTCTAACCTCTTGCTCTCAATCTCTGCTTCTGTGAACTTCTTAAAATCAGCAGGGTAGAATGCACCAATTCTTTGAAGCATTTCCAAAGTATTTCTTAATCCATCTAACTAGATCATAATTGCCTTTAAAAGCCAGAAGCGTATCTTTTGTTAATTTCATTAATTTGCTTCAAATCAATCAGGAAAATGGCAATCAGTAAATAATATGCATTTAGTCTCTTAATTCATCTAGCTGCTTGCTGATGTCTGGCAGTCCTTGGAGGAATTTGCCACCTCTTTAATTATTCAGTCCTTGCTATTTTATGGCGGGGCCTGTGAGAAACTACTGGATCTACACAGTTTTGAGTATGTTTCATATTTGGGAATTTCAGCATCTGCCTCTGTGATTTTCAGTGAGCTAATATTTGAAACTAGCCCCACTGCCTGCACAAAAATGTATGATAACTTTTCCAAGCAACCAAAAATAAACAACACCAAAAAGCAAACTAAACAACATTTCCTTGATATGCTGTGTTTTTAATTCCTCTGGAGAATGCCTCTCTGAGTTAGTTTCTATACTTCTTCAGAGTAAATTCTGGGAGTATTATGTAGATTTTCTATTAAATCAAGCTGTCTCAACATTTTATGGGGGGAAAAATCCTACCCAGCCATGTCTACATGGTACAGTAAAATAAAGATAAAATTTTTATTTGCCAAAGTTAGGCAAAATTCTAGTGCACAGTACTTTCAATACCATGAGTCATCTGGGTTTTGTTCTTGTGTGTATGTGATAAGCTCATAAATGTATTAGTATACCTGTGTGTGCACACTAGTGCATACACATCCATATCAACAAGTACAATATACACTTTCAGGATTTCTTAGGAGAGACTTCATGTCCTTTTCTGAATCTTCACTGCAAAAAAAAAATGATGATATAAAAAACATTTCATGTAAACAAATAATGAGGTAACACTAGGAACTAGTCTTTTGCTATCATGTCATGGAAAAGCCACCGGTATTTCTCCTATTATTGTTCTATTCAGGGTACCATTAGTACCTGTCTGATACAAAATATGTATTTGATTTAATAATTCTTGCTAGGAATGTTAAAAGTTCACATTAACTACTACCAATATTTCATTACTTTAATCTCAAATATATCTGAAAAAGATCGAGTACTTCAGAGAAGTCCTACAACAACAGTGGATTTCTCTTCCCTTCTGAATAACACTAAGCAGAAGATAATTGTTTCTTCACTAATGTGCTGAGCCCATCTTTCTAGTAGTGCCTCTTTGAATAAGCGCTTACAAAAGACATGTAAATACACATGGTCTTGAGTTTTGTTTTTCTTTTCTCTCTTTTGTGATTCTTTTTTTTTCTTTTTATTGAGTTTATTGGTACAATCTAGGTATACAGTACAGTTACATTCATTACTGGGATCCTGTACCTCTACATGACAGGTCTTGGTTTTCATTTTTTCCCCTTGTCCCTGCTCTCCCTTTACCCCCTCCTCCCCTTCCCATTTACAAACACTTTGTTTCCATTTTTTCATCTTCTCATATTTTTTTCTTTTCCCTTATTCCCTTTCCCCTACCCTTCCCACTTTCCCCACACCTTTAGCCCTTTTCTTCCTATTTCACATTATTAATTATCTCATTAGGATCTTGGGTACTACCATAGCTTTCTTTTCACACCAGAGAAACTATTTGGTATTTACACATGCGTGACTTATTTATTTCACTTATGAATATATCCTCAATAGGTATCCATTTTCCTATGAATAACTGCAATTTCTCATTGTTTATGGCTGAGTAGTATTCCATTTTATAGAAAATCAAATCTTCTTTATCCAGTTTCCAACTGATGGACAAATGGGCTGTTTCCAAGTTTTAGCTATTACAAACTGTGCCGCTATAAACATTGGTGTGCATATATCGCTGTGGTATGATTCTTTTAATTCTTTTGGAAAGATACCCAGCAGAGGGATGGCTGGGTCAAACGGAACCTCTAGTCCCAGCTCTTTGAGGTATCTCCATATTTATTTCCATAGTGGTTGCACCAGTCTACACTCCCACCAGTGGAGAAGGGTTCCTTTCTCCCTGCAACCCCGCCAACATTTGTTATTGTGTGATTTCTTGATAGCAGCCATTCTTTGTGGGGTGAGGTGGAATCTCAGTGTTGTTTTCATCTGCATCTCTCGAATGACCAGTGATGTGGAACATTTTTTCATATATTTACTTGCCGCTTTTACTTTTTTGTCTGAGAAATGTCTGTTCATTTCGGATGCCCATTTTTTAATTGGGTCTTTATATTGGGGGGGCTGATTGTTTTTCTTTTGTGATTCTATAGAAACCTGTCTGTGGTAAAAATTCCCGGGATGTCTTAGTGAGAAACATTTGCACACTCTTCATCTTCTAACCTGCATTTTACCTGCACTGATTGCAGTTCCTTCTGGTAAATAGGTAGTGCTGTGGTTTACTTGCTGTCTGCTGGGTTCTATGCACTCGGAGTCATGGTTGATAATTTTTTTTTCCCTGCTATTTCTATGGCATCTTTCACAACACGAGCCACAAATGACAGCTACTCTCATCAAGAATTGCTCATCAGTAGTTTCTAAACTAAATAAGCATCAATGGAAAAAAACTTACATTTTATTTAAAATAAGCCATGTGTGGTGATGATGCACACCTATAATCCCAACACTCTGGGAGGTCAATGCAGGGGGATCATAAGTTCCAGCCCAGCCCAGGAAACTTTGCCACTTAGCAAGACCCCGTCTCAAAAAAAAAAAAAAATGGCTGGAGAGGTAGCTCAGTGTGAAGGCCATTGGTTCAATCACCAGAACAATAAAGAAAGAAGGGAGGAAGGAAGGAAAGAAAAATAGCCTTATTAATCAAGTTAGTTGAATGAATTCTTAAAACTAAAATAAAGGAGCCGGGGATTTAGCTCAGCTATTCGGTGGCCTGCCTTGCAAGCATTAAGGACCCGAGTTCAATCCCTGGTACCAAAAAAAAAAAAAAAAAAAAAAAAAAAATAAAAATTTTATTAAAATAC